>NW_010406347.1:0-18524 GCF_000710305.1 Buceros rhinoceros silvestris | reverse complement strand
CTTTCCCTTTTTCTTAATATGATTGCCCTAATTGTTGTGGTTTAGGATTTTGGCTCCAGGGCTGTTCTCCCCCTTGTTGGGCACAAAAGGCTGTTTTGCCACCTTTGTTACGGTGTATTCAGGTAGTGTGGGGGAATGGGTACCAGGCCCTGTAACTGACATGACAAAAGGAAGCCCTGGATCCAGTTTTGTGCCTACTCCCTGGAGCTGAGTCTTGTCAATCAACACTTTTTTGAATAACACTGTAAAAAGCCGACCGTGTTGCTTCTTTTGGGGCACGCAATTTTCTGTTCAGAAGGAGAAGGATGAGAGAACCCCTGAAGCAGTCACCTCAGCAACAAGAACTTTTCTTCATGACACTGGAATGGTGAAGATCTTTGGTGCAGCAAGTAGACTTTTTACTTTGCTGATTACCAGCAGGGTTGGAAAGAAGGGGGCACCAGGAGGCAAGAACCTGGAGCTCCCCCCACCCCCCATGCTGAGAGTTACCGTTGGTGACAGAGCAGAAAAATGGTCAGAGCGCTGAGAATGAAGGCCCTGCTGGAATGTGGAGAGAGACCCAGAACTTTCCCTGGAAACCCAGTGACTCTTAAGTTTTGCACTCTGGCCGAGAGCAGCACTGGAGCCATTGGCCCAAGGGGTGCACACCCCCACCCAACTCCATGGAATGGAAAACGGCCGTGTCGAGCCATCTTCTGTGGGAGAGAGAGAAGCTATGCATGCAAAGGGAGTTTGTCCCAAAAATCAACCCGGAACTTAATACAAGAGGTTAACAGGACTGTGCCTTTCCGCTTCTGTTTTTAGTTTCCTCCCCCACCTCCAGCACCAACTGTGTGTGAGGGCTTATAGTAAATGAAGGGGTGGAGTGGAGGGAAGCTATATGTAGTTAAGATCGCTGTTCTCTCTCTCTTTCTGTCCTACCCTAATTTAAATGATGATTTATGGTTTTTGTTGTTTTTAGTTAAATTAAATTTCATTCCTCCCTTACTCAAGCCTGCTTTGCCTGTGGCCATAAGTGGCGTTTTAAGCCCTCCATTCATTCCCAGCTCTAATACTTTAGTTTCTTTTGTTTACCTCTTGGAGGAGATAAACCTCCTCTGAGAGCAAATTGTTGCTTTTTGCTGCCTTTCGGTTCTTTCAAACAGCAAAGCTAATAATCAGAGATAGGTTTTATGCTCCAGCGAATGCGTAGGTTGTAGATACACCTGAACCAAACACAAAAGGGAGAGAAGGGAAATAAATTGTCCTACACATTTCTAATATGCATACTAGGGCTTCTTTTCTAATACTAAGTTTGATTAGAAAATTGTGCTTGTATATAGTATATTAGAAAATACCCTGAAAGAAAAACTCATCCAAGCAGACCCCGGTCTCAGCAGAAAGTCAGTCAATACGACCATTGCCTCCAACCTGCAACTGTCGCCCTACTGCACTGTTTGTTAAGCTAAACCATCTGGCTGTAGGGAATCTCTGCTGAAAGATAGCTGCGGCTGTGAGCTTCTGCTTCCTAGCGTGCCTGGTGTTTGCTCCTTCCCAGCTGGAACATGAGCCTCGCCAGAGACCCAGCTGCTGTTTTCAGACATAGGCTAAGAAGCCAAGTCAAACACTCAGTGGGAGTGGATGAGTCTACTGTAATTATTGGCAAGTTATTCAACCTCTCACCTGTGTAGGCTTGAAGTCCATTACTGGTTCAACACCCCTAGGTTCAAGCCTGAGGAATGTAATGTGTCTTTTAAAGTGGTAAGTGACCGAACAGTTATTGAGCAGTTTGGTTGTGTTTTAGATTATGCTACAACATTTTCTTGTGGAGAATTTACAAAATCTTATTTTACTAGCTTGAATGTAACCAAACAGGACCATTCTTTAATCGATAACCCTTCACAGCGTTTCCTTAATATGACTAAACTGTCTCTATTTGTCTTACCAGATTTTAGGATTTAACTCTGCGTTGTCAGGCAGATATATCAAGCAGACGTTTAGAAGTGTACGTGATACTTATAAAGCATAATAAGAACTTTTTTATTCTCTTCATGGTGCCATCAGACTCACCACAATTTCTTGTAATAAAATGACAGATTTGCAAAGAATTAACTTCACAAATATCTGAAGCTAGAAAGGCACTTGAACTTAAAATTTAATTAAAAAAAACCCTGTAAAACAGTTTACAGTGCTCCTGTTTCTTCATCCATATGCAGTAAACACTGCAGCAATTTCCCCAAAGTAGCACTCAAACATGTGACTTGCTTGTGCTCATGACTTTATTAGATTAAATATTTAAAGCTGACAATAAGATAGTGTCAATAATTCCTTAGAAAGCTGAGATTTTATATTATGGTTTGTATTACTAGGACCTCTGATTCCCAACCTGAGCCTTCCCAATGTGTATTGCCAAATACACAGCATCTGTACTTCTAACTGCCTCCAATAAACATTACCATCAAAAATTGCTTGCAGCTCACATCTGAGATCCATTGTGGGTTAAGAAAAGAGCTGAAAGGGATTTTTTAGCATTCTGTTGGCATTTGCAAAATACAACACATCTAAATCATGATATTCCCTTTGGATGAAAACATGTAGATTATTTCACAGTTTTCGGTGTCTATTGCAATACCTCAAATTAGAGTTTGGAACTAGAAGAGCTCATGGCCATGGGCATCCTGACTTCACACAGTGCTAAAAGATGTTTACTACCTCCTAAATAAATACAGATAATGAGATTTGTATAATATGTAACTTTTGTATGCTGCTCTGAATTTCATTCTTGTTTGCTTGCAGGTAGCCTAAGGAATGTGAGTGTGCCAAATCTCCTTCATCTCCATCTGCTGGATGTTTTTAACAGCTTTTCTTTTCTCTATCTGACTGGAAATTGTTTAAAAAAAAAGATCAACACTTTAATCCAGTACAAGGGCACAGAACATATCATGGTTACATAGTTATGGCACACGTGGAAACAAATGAAATAATCCATGACTAAATGAATTACTGGGTCAGCATATCTTCAGGCCAGTAGGGGCCTTCTGTGGCACTATAGACTCACATTAAGAGCCTCAATCAAGGTTTTAGCCCCCTTGTGTGCCTGCAAAACTAATGCATGTGGGTAAAGCTGTCTTTCCTCCCCTTAAGAAAAAAGATGCTCGTTCCTTTGGCAAAATGTCAAAGCCTGAAAGCACACCTAAGCAGAGAACTGTAAACCTGAGCCAAAACAGCAGCAGTCTTGCCTTCTAAGGATCTGCTAGATGTCAATTTAAGTCTGTAAAGTAAGACCAGTTCTTCAATAAGCCCTGCTGATTTCAGAGATGTATTCCCAGTCGTGCCTGCTGTGGAAACATTTTTTTTCAAACTGCTGCTGGAAGATAAGCTCATTTTGTATGTGGTAGAAAGATTATATCAAACACACCCTGGAAATCATAAGGTGAAAAATTTGTAATGTGGTAGAGATAACAAAATCTACTATTTTTTGTTGCTTTTATATATATATACATTGAAGTCAAGAGTGATACTATATATATATTACATATGCATATGCATATATATAAAAGGTTAATAACTTTACAAGCTCTAAACAATATTCCAGAAATGTAGATATAATAAACAAACTTCAAAAGAAGTTCAAAATAAGTTTGAAAACTCAAAGACATCATAGAATGCACTAATCTCCATTGTCAAAGTCATAGCCATGTGTTTCCTGGCAAAGTCTTTCCAAGTCAGCACCTGCCACTATACAGACAAACAGCTTCTTGATGTTAAATTCAGCAGTCATAAAACTAAGAATAGATAGACTATGCTTTTTTCAAACCATCAGTGCTGAGAGGTTCTGCTCAGTTTGTACTCATCGACACTACTAGTGGCTTCCATGGAAATTAGTTTAATTAGGGTGAGTCAAGACCAGGCAACAATTTCAAAATAATTAACATTTCTCAATACTGAATGGTAATTATACATTGTGAACAAGAGGATATGCTCCTTGTCCATGAGTCCTTCAGCGACTCATGAAATCGAAAATATTTTGCAAATGAGCAGAGAACAACACAGGTGTAATATGAAAGAAGAACTGCATTAGAAAGTTAGGGACATGTTGCAGCATGCCAGTAGCACAGCAAGTGAAGTCACAGTAATTCTGCTTATTTTGTTGCCAATACCATGTTCTATCAGAACACGATTCCACCTCCAAGCTGTTCTTCATAAACAGAAAACATTTCAAGACTTCTAGTATTACAGTTATACCAATGAGCTCCCAAATCCTAGAGATATTTGAGACACTGAGTTCTCAGGGGTCGAGTTATGTGCCTTAGGAATTTAGTACCTTCAATGCTTTTCATCCAAGTTTATACAGGAAAAAACAATGCTTTCCAATTTGTGGCCATATCCCTTCAGAAAACACAATTAAAAAAAAACCAAACAAACAAAAACTCAGAGAATAAGTAGATAAATAAGATGGTAGTGCATTAACTGTTAGTCATTTACCGGATTTTTTTTTTTTAATCTTGTCTTTTACTCCCACACCAGGAATCCACTGTGTGCTACTAACCATAAATTTTAGCTGACAGCTGTTATATTTAGTAAAACTTCGTAGTGATTCATTATTCATGTTCTCAAACACCCTCAGAGGTAAATTCCAATGAAACTCAAAGATTCATCTGAATGGCTGCTGAAACGACATTTAATAGTATAGGAGTGTGTTGAACATGTCTCGATAAATCTGATGCTATGTAATTATAATGATTTTACAAAACTCGTAAGATATGCTCTTACTAGTAAGATACATGTTAGGCAAGACTGTCATCAAACATAATTATCTTCAGAGGAAAAAGTAAAGGCCAAAGTATGACAGAGCAAACTGATTGCTGCAAAATCTAACTAAAAGCCTATTGCCCACGGAGAACTGGCAAGATGTTCTTAGAGTCCAAAGTCGTAAGACGCACCCTTATCAATCAGAATTAATAAGTGATGGGGAAGGAAGCAACTCATATGAAACAGAACAAGCTGTTTATGTTCAGTGTTTACAGTGTGAAGTGGTGTGAAAAAGTTAATGTAATCTGTTTGCTTCCTTTGTCTTTTTCAAGGTTCTACAGTCCTTCTGTGAAATGCTTGTCTCTAGCCAGACACTTCTGTGGTTAGGATATGTAACAGTATCAGGCATGTAGAGACATATCTCAGGCGTTTGTCGATGGAAGCCTGTAGAGAAGAATAATTCTGTTCATGTTCCTATGTTTATCATGCTTAAAGGGTAGGAATTTAAAATCTCTTTAAAGTACTGCAGAAAAACTGTAATATTTACGGGCCTCAGGTGTATGGTATGTTCAATAATTTCTTCCACGCCCAGGATAATCTCTGTGTGTGCTCTTCCAAACACGTGTGTCTGACCTTGCTTATACATATGAAGGCCTTATTTTCTGTCACCATAAATATGGATAAGCATATGACTCAGTCCAATCTTTGAACAAATGTTCTCGTTATTACTTCCTGCATCTGTGCATGACTCATGGCCCTAGCTATTCCCTTACATCGGACAATGAAGACTGGAATAGCTTGTAGTATGGTTAATGGTCTAAGAATATGGAAAGAAGATAGAAATTCTATAGACTCATGGATTTGAAATTTGCTGAATCACCTCCTTTATTATGGCAAGAAAACTTTAGGAATGAAAATTATGGCAGCCTGTGGGCTGCAGCATAAGAAAACACAGTCTGCATTTTGTGCAGATCTATTTCTCTACTTATGTAGCTTTAATAGTGTCACAAGATCCTTACTTATCATCAAAGTAGTAACTCACCTTACGTAATATCTGTTTTTAATGTTATTGGCATGTTACAAATGTAAGTCTTAAGAAGACAAATTCTTCTTTATACATATTTTAGTGACTTCATACTTGAAATTCTTTGTATTTTAGAAACTATTTTGGAAATATTCTGAATTGAAAGTTTTATAGACAGATTGGGTTTGGGGTACAATTAAGTGGACTCAGTCTCCTTCTCAATTTTGATCTGCTATAGCAGAATTATTTGTAGCACTTTATAAACCCAACCTTTATCAAGTAGTTAGCCAATTGGTAACTGCATGAGGAGGATTTGGTATATAATTGTACATGCCTATCCCCAACTACGTTGTGTTTTGAGCACAAGTCAGCAGAACCATTTTAAAAAGGGTTTTCTAAATACTTCACAGAGAATTGTATTCTTCTCCTACCGGAAATCATTTCCATGTAATTTCTTTAGTGCTATTCACTCCCTGCTTCCTCTCAGATATCTCCATGCCCTTTGCCTACACCACAAAAAGGGTATTTTAGTTTAGTTTAAAATGCATCTGTTGGCTGATAATCTCAGTTCCCAGAAATATGGCTTAAAGAAGCACTGTTGGGTGAATACTTGTATCAAGTCAAGACCAGTTCTACACTGCTTCAGATTCCCCCTTTCAGAGTCAAAAAATAAAAATTAAAAAAAAAAAATCTATGATTCACGTGGATTCGTGAATAAACAACCTTTGAATTACTTTGGAAATCATTCTGTTTAAAATCAATTGAAAGTTTAGAACAGAACAATGCTGCTAAACGCAGCTCCTCAAGATCAATATACCACCACTAGATCATACACTCCACAGGACAGAACATGCTTCAAGTGGCACAAGGTCTGCTGAGTAACGATGACTTGTAGGTGGATAATAGTAACTAGATATCTTGGGAGAATCCCTCCCATCTATATTGTGACAAGGGAAAAGGTGCAATAGAGTTATCAACCGGCACTACCTATGGGGTCTCACAATTCCTGTTCCATTACCAGAAAAGGGTTGGGGTTTTTTCACTAATCATCTCTAATGCTACTAGCAACAATTCATCGTGTATCACAAGGCCAATTAATTATGAATACACCTTAATTACACTAGTCATAATAAAATCAATTGAAAATCATAGACTAGTCATAATTATTTCTAAAGAAGTTTTATTTTAATTCAAAATTCATAAGCTGACATAGATAGGCACTTTGAGTAAAGTACATTTGCTTAATAATGAAATAAAATCCTTTCAGAAAGATGTCCCTTTTGCCAACATTCCAGAAATTACTAGTTTTCTTGTACTGAACATGTTGTTATTCAACAAGAAGTTGTCAGTAAAGTGGTAGATAATTAGAACTTCAAGAAGAGATTTACAGAAAAATATATACAGAATAATACATATTTGAGAGAGGAGAACGGAAAACGGAAAAAATACAGATTCTCTTTGGTCACACTCTACCTTTAAACAGTATCACTAACCTAAGGACAATCATGACAGGCACCTAATTAAAAACATTTTTAATATTATGTTACATTACATTATGTTATGTTACATTCTTACCGTGCCCTGTAGAGTAGGACATAATTTTTTTAAGCCTGAGACAAAAGCATAATCTTTAAACTAAGGAAACCACATCTGGTTTGGCTGGCATAGGTATATTCTTTGATGGAAGTGACTGCTCACGTCAGGAGCTTTAGCAGTGAAAAAACTATTGCAAAGAGAGCTACAAGCCGAACAAATAATTTATCAATCAAAATTTCTAAAAAAGCTGAAGCATAACCCTGACGCACTGATCATATTTAATAATTTCTGGAAATAGGTAAATGTATAGATTAATTTCTGAACAGTCATAAATTGCCTGAAAAACTTTTGAAACCTCTCTAATGTGTGATAGAGTGTTGCATTAGTTTTGCTTTAATTCAAAGGAGTAGGAGTAGCTATCTGCAAGTATTTATGGAGAATATTACTTCTATTTGCTCCGGAGACAGACTGAAAGTAGAAGGATCAATTCTGTATTGAAGTGTTCAAGTGGTGCCTAGTAACTACCCATTCTTTCAGTGGCAATGTAATTATCTGCTTATGTTGAGAACAGTATATCTTTTAATCTTAGCATGAAACTCAGTCTAATCATGAGATTATAAATCTGGTTGCATCTGATTGTATTGTGTAGGTGAAGTTTAGGAAATTATAATGTCTTACACAAATGCATAGACAGAAAAGTTTAAATTTAGGCAGAAGCCTTCAGAGGTAGCAGATCTGGGGCAGGGAAATGCCTTTTCCTGTTCCTAAGAAGTTCCGGAGGTAAAAAAAAATGTCTTCTAAAAGTCAGGCTAAAAAAGACAAAGGAATATTTCATTAAGAACAGTAAAATTAAAAGACAGTTTCAAAAAGAGATCAAACCTGACTCTTCCCATAAAATACTGTTTTATTTAATTTGAATCTCAGAGTAAAAATTCTGGACAGTTACCACAAAATAGACCATGAACTGTAAAATTTAAGACATTAACTTGTCTCTAGGTTCTTTTCTTAGAAAATATATTAGATTTACTTTGAACTTATACTTAAGTCACTAATAATAGAAATAAAAAGTAATGGTAACTGGGAAATGAGAATGGACTGAAAATCGAAAAGTTCCAGGCAAATAATAATGCAGTAAGTGATTTATCATTTCTCTTTTCTGTATTGGTATTGATGTCTCTTTTTCTGAAAACACTGTTGCCTAAACGAGACCCTTTGTTCCCAGAATCATGGAATGGGTGATGTTGGGAGGGACCACTGCAGGTCATTTTGTCCAACACCACTGCTCAAGCAGGGCCACCTAGAACAGTTGCCCAGGACCATGTCCAGATGATTTTTCAGTATCATCAAGGATGGAGACTCCACAAACTCCCTGGGCAACCTGGTGCCAATGCTCCATCATCCTCACAACAAAAAGTGTTTCTTGATGTTCAGCAGACCTCTGGTGTTTCAGTCAGTGCCATTGCCTCTGTCCCTGTCACTGGGCACTACTGAAAACAGACTGACTCCTTCTTTAATATACTCTCCCTTCAGGAATTTATACACATTGATGAGATCCCACTGAGCCTTCTCTTCTCCAGGATGAACAGACCCAGCTCTCTCAGGCTTTCCTCATAGGAGAGATGCTCCAGTCCCTTAGTTATCTTAGTGGCCCTTCACTGGATGCTGTTTCTTGTACTGGAGATCCAAATTGTACACAGTAGTCCAGCTGTGGAGTTATTACTAGCAGTTTCATGATATTTGACTACTTTCATAGGGATAAATGCTCCAGGAGATTATTTGATCATTGAGAAATTTCAGGCTTTCTACCATCAGGAGCTCGTCCAACAGCTGCAAATTTATACCACCCTACCTTTTTCTGTTCAGAAATAAAATGGAAATGATGCAGTGGAGTAGTATAGCTGAAGCATCCATTGTTGGGCGTGGGTAATAGGTGCAATAGCAGAGTTGGTACACTAGTGGAATCATCATCTGCCTGACCAGCACAGCAAATTTTATGTTGACCTGTGCTGCTGAGACTAGCTGACTGCACAACTGGATCTGAAAACATTTTAATGTTGGAAAGGTGACAAAGACACTTTCAGAGTCTATTATATCAACATGAAAAATTTGGAAGTATAATGATGTACTTGATATTGTAATTATCAGAAATAGATAGGCCTGAATCTAGAAAGTTTGTACAAGAAATTCTGAATTAAGCTTTTAATACAGATATAATAATAGATTAATTATACTGAAAAAACCTGAGGCACCAGCTTTACAGACAGTAGATTACGTTATTAGTTCTCTCTTCAGCTATACACAGCATATGGAAAAATTGTGAAGAAGACATAAGTAATTAGCAAGAGACAAGTTAGATGGCAGAATGGTATCAGAGGAAGATGACGATGACTCTAGTAAAATCACCTTCCATAGGTCTAATGGTGCATAAAAGGATCACATGATCGTAAGTATGGTGAGGACATTGGCACAGGATGGCACAAAATCTGTCAATAGCTCTAATGAGCTCAGCACAGGTGTTGTTAAGTTGCATATTGTTAAAGCAAAAAAAGGACAGTTAAACTATTTAGCTTTTTGACATTCAAGCTGTTAAAGATGATTAAATATAATGTAGCAGTAGCTATAGGGCATGTAAAGATCATAAAAAGATGAAAGATACATGGTGTGACAACCCAACAGTGCATCAGCAGTAATGGCAGAACAGTAATAGGCTACATATTCTTCATACAGCTCCCTTGCTGCTCAAAGTCCTCTCTGTCACCGACTAGATTAATGAAACTGGGAATTTTATAAAGGTAGCACTTTACTGCTAAAACCCGTTAACTATCTAATCTTTCTGTGACACTAATGCTACCTTTTTTACACTGTAAATTCTTTCCTGGAAGAATTCTTCATTTTCTGAGTACCGAGAGACCTTGATTGTCATAAATTACTTGTGCTCTATACCTGGTTATTCTGTTTAATCCTAACTACGTATTTGTCTGTCAGTTGACAACAGAAAAAAACCCAAACAAACCAACCCAAAAAGCCACCAAACCCACAAAACACCACAAAACAAAAACGAAAGAAAACTATGCAAAGGAAAATATGCACAGGACAGGGCTGGATTCTGACAGCTTTTCCCCTTCCAACTAGAAAGTTGATGCCTGTTTCTATGAACTGGTTTGAATTTTCTGGATATCTATTTCTTCCTTAGCATTTATATTTAAATGAATACAATATGTTCCTTTTGGATTGCTTGAAAATAGTCCCACCAACATTTTTCCAAAAACTTTAATATTAGAAAATCATTTCTTCACAAAAGTTTAGTGGATGGTGAATATGAATTTCATAGATTTCTCCATAATTAATGAGACCTTCTTCAAACATTATTAATTTTAATACACCATTTCATAAATCTGTTAAAAGTCGTGTGAGTTCCTCAAAATCTATATAGGTTCATGCACAATGACATGAGTAGTCCTTTTGGCAGCAGTGTAATTACTAGTATAAAGGCACTCAAGAATCCAAGTTTTGCAGCACCAGCCATAAATTCTTGTAATACTAGATCTCACAAAATACAGAAGGCATTTTAGGGATTGACTTTAAGAATAGAAATATTATCTTGAGTGGTGTCACACAGCACATATAGGACAACGCAATGAAGCACAGACAGCACATGTTTATGAAAAGCAGGTCCTGCTTGACTAATCTGACCTCCTGCTATGACAAGGGGACCTGCTTAGTGGATTAGGGAAGGGATGTGGATGTTGTCTGCCTGGACTTTAGCAAAGCCTTTGACACTCCCACAGCATTCTCCTGGAGAAATTGGCTGCTTGTGGTTTGAATGAGCATACACTTTGCTGGATAAAAAACTGGCTGGATGGCCAGGCCCAAAGAGTGGTGGTGAGTGGAGTTAAATTTAGCTGGAGGCCATTCACAAGTGGTGTGATTAATTAGTCTGAGTTAATGCAATTTAAAGACATTTAGTGCTATTTTGAATCATTTGTTAGTCCCTACTAATCTTTGTAATAGAATATCCCTATCTTTCAAAATGAATGCTTACTGCAAGTCTGTGCTATGGCAACATCTCTCTCTCTCAATCTCTCCCCTTGCTCTCCCCATGTCTCTGCATTTATATTACACTTAATGCTAATCCAGGCTTTATTCTGAATGAAAGAAAGCTTTTTTAGAGAAAACTGTACAAAAAAATTTACAATTTTGCATCATTTTTCCTGATCAATGAAAAACAGAAGGATAGAGACCTTTTCTTCCTTCCGGAGATAACTATTCACAATTAGTTGGAAATGTAGCAGTGTGCTTCAGCTGAGACTGAAACCTGAACTTTGGGAGTTAGCAGTATTTTGTGTTAGTAGGCTGACAAACTAAGGAGATAAATAGAAGCCTATTTGGACTGTGAAACTTTTGCTGCTACTGTTGTGCTAAATTTGCTTTGTTGCATTTTAGTGTTAGAAGGCTATCAAGGCATAGCCATGAGATACTACCCTGCATTTCAAATACATATGCTGAGTGGTATGAATCTTTATGTTTAGAAAGCCAGCCTCTAAGACTAGACCTACTTTTAGGCTTTATGGTTGAGAACAAATATGTATGTCATATGAAAAATTCAGAACAGACCGTTACTATTTCATCAGCTGCAACAACAGTGAAGTATTACAGATATCTCACACAGGAGGACATGCTGCTGTTGCGTGCGAACTGCTGACTCCAGTGAATTCTCTATTTGTTTTGTTCAGAGCAAAACACCATTTTTGTTGTCAAAGAAGCTATGTGTGCCTGTTTGTTCACCTGAGGTGTTTACAAGAGGAAAACTACATTGCTATTACACATTCGGGGGAGGGAGAGGGGAAATTAAAATGCCATGAAAAGTAAAGAGCTTAAAGAATGTATGTTGCAGCTTCATTTGACAAGGGAAATTTGTCAAGCTGTCAATTGTACTGATTAACCAAATGATCACACGGTATCTCTTTTTACATTTCTTTTTGTAAAAATCATTTTAAGTAGAATTTTAAACCAATAGTCACTGTTAAAGAGTTTGCATTGAAGCAAATGAAAAAAAAGAAAAAACAACCCCAGATATTATTCAAGACCTGTTTACACTTATTTCTTGATATTAATATTATTGTTATTTTTTCTTAAGAATCAACAAATGTTTCAGTTTGCACTTACACTGCAGTAAGCCCACTCAGGCTGGCATACTGCACAATTTAAAGATGAGATACAGGAAGATACAGAAAGGTGGTGTTTTCAAAAAGGAAGAGAGATAACACAGAGCTTATTTATATTAGTTAATTGTGGTTGTTATTACTTCTTCCTTTTGATGCCAGATTGGCGGTTACTGCACAGAGAATACAGGTAAGCACTGTAAGTCTGAGCAAGGAATGTTGTAGTTCAGCTACTCAATAAATTAAATCTTCTATCCCCATTAGACCTCTACACATTTATGCAAAAAAGTAGCCCCTTATTCCATTGCTATGGCTCCTGCCAGTTACCTCAGTGTTTAATACCGCAGGAAAATTACAATTGCAATGAGCCAGCAGCTACCCAGAAGCTGTCTTCTAACACCCAGCTGACAGATACATTAATGCCTGTACTAACTAGTCATCCCACAGACCCAGCTGAGTACCCTTTTTAAGAATTTCTAATACCTATTTTTAGAGACATAGCAGTGACAGACAATATAGGTCATTTCAGAATCCAAGTCTGAAGTCGTCTTGCTAGTGTTTTAAAATTTGGTGACCTCAAAGTTGGTGGATATTCGTGAACTAAAGTCAGCAGTTCTTTTCCTTCTGGCCTTGCTTTTGTGCTGATACACAGACATATTTCCTGCAGCCTAGGAAATCTCTATCGTGGGTCATGGCACTTGTTACAGCTGTTCTGTGCAGCCATCCTTTGGTAACTCATGCACTCCTCTGGCAATTATAGCAGTAATCATAACAGTGAACAGAAAGGATTCGCTTTTCTGAAGTTTTCCAAAAGCTTTGACTTCCAGTGTTATTAAATGGTTTAAAACCAGGAAGACGTCTGTAAAATAGAAGCTCCAGGTCAGAAGTATCTAACTAGTACACAGGCATGTAACTAGTGTTCATTTCAGTTTGAATTAGTTGCCTACAGTATTTTACAAGCAAATGTGAAAAATTTTAGTTTCTTGCTATTAGGAACTACTTGATCTATGCTAGTTTATGAAGGGTCATTCTTGAGAGGCACATCGGGTCTGTGCATTACAGAAATGAGAGTCAGCATAATTCTAATCAGCTCCAGTTTATCCCATGTCAAACTTATTGAAAGTTTTGAAAGTTTTTTGAATATATTTGAAAGTTTGAAGAATATATTCTCATCCAGAACACCTACAGAATAAAACAATCATAAAATTACTCAAAAGGTTATAGCTTTAAGGTGTCTGAAGGCCCCTTTGTGTCAGAGGCAATAGAATGCCTTCTAGTAAATATTTTACTAGCACACTACATGCAGTTTTATTTTTTGCCATGAACAAAGCACAACCTTAATTTCTCGAAAGGAATCATAATTCTCTTGTTTACACTTCTATCACTCAAAGAAAAAAAGTTTTGCCTTCCTGTTCTATTTTGTGTTAAGAACAAATTATAATAACAAATATAATTCCCCACTGATTTTTTCCCTCACTGTTTCCTCAATTCTTTCTTGTTTAAAATGCCTGTCAGTACATTTAACAGTTCCTTCTATCTCCAACAAGACTGGCCTTAGGCTGTAGCTTGACAAAGACACCCAGGATACCTCCATCACTTCATAGGTGGCAGCTGTCACCTCCACAACACTCCTTTTGTTACGAAATGTGTGTTGCTACTTAGTCTAGCTCTAGCTGTTGTAAAGTTGATAACCAGGATGTTTCAACATGTTAGTATTACAAGTTGCAACTCTTTCACAGCTTAGAAATAGCATCAAGAGTTGTTCTTACGAATATATCAGTTTTGTTTCTAGTATGTTTTATAAAAATGCTGAGTTTTAACTACGCAATCATTAACACAGAATATGATATAAAAAGGGTAAAAAAATGCAGTGTTTGAAAGGAAATGGAAAATGCACCTTATACCAATACTACTTAATTTTCCTCGTAGCCACTCTTACATATCTGCAGTCTTGGAATGACTCACTATTTCATCAAACTTCAAAAAAAAAAAAAAATACCACAGGCTTCTTAAAGATAATTCAGTCTACCCACATAAGCCAGCATTAAAAACTGCAAAAAACCCATCCTAAATTATGGCAATTTCTCTATCGGAAGCAATGGTCAGTAATGTTCATCAATATTTAAATCAAGGAATCTAAAAAAAAAAAAACCCAAACCCTAAAACATAATTATCCTTAGTAAAACAGTTTTCTAGACCAAAACAAAGGAGGTGGTTTGAAAAAAGAACACAGCCTTACTTACACTTTTTTTTTCACTACTTGTGAGACAACTGAAGCTGGCAAAGGTTGGATGGAGATTGGATGTTGTCCTTAAAACAGCAGTGCATACAAAACCTCTGCTTTCTCACTTTCCCAGAAATGCACTTAATTTCAGGGATATTGTCACAGGTTGGCTGAGGCTGGCCAATCACAGAACAAATCCTCTCTCCAATCAGCCCTTCCTGCATTCCAGGAGAAAGAGTTAAGATGAGAGATAAGAAGAAAAGGAAGAAAAAAGTTGTCGAGGCCGCTGTTAAGTTTGAGAAACTAAAACAGTTTTAATAACAATAAGAAGATAGTACATAGACATTACATCAGATATTACAGCAGCACCGGCAGCAAGTGGTCACAGCTGGTGGCGGGCAGCTGAGCAGAACCATAGCAGTGGTCCTGATGCAGCAGTCCGAGCAGTGGGTGAAAAAGAGGCGTCACAGCCACTCCAAAGGAAGGGTGGAAAAGGACGCGTTGCAGATGGTCCGAGTGGTGGGGGAAAGAGGGAAGGTCTCAGCCTCCCTCAGGGCAGGGTGGAAAAAGACGCATGGTTTTCCTTCTGCATGCTCTTCTTAAACAAACACTGTGCCCACCAAAAACTCCGCAACCAGTGAGATGTGCTGACGTGCAGGGGAGGAATACACTGATTGGTGGTTTGATCTGTCCATCACAAACAAACCAGCCCTGTTTATCTTAAACCAGGACAGATATTTAACAGTATAATTCTTTGGGATATACTGCAAACTCGAAAAACATGACAGAGTTAATGATCCTTCAGACTCCGTCCAGAGATATTTTGTGGAAGAAGGGTCCTGTTATTTATGTTTTCAACACTAGAAGTAAAATTATGACTGCTTATGTTTTAAGACAAGTGACTTTATTTTTTTTTTTTTTTAATTGAAGAAGTTCATATTTGTCAACACAAACCGTAAAGGCAACTCCGTTGCTGACAAAGAGATGGCTTAAACTCCTTGAAATCCTTTCCATCTCCTGAGGGCCTACACATCAACCAAATGACTGTTTTGACCATGCTACCCTAAAATATAAACATCTTTACTGTTTCAGTTTCAATTTGAGTTCCACATTCTAATAATATCCTCCCCAAATCTTATTTTGAAAACTGAATTGAAAACTAAACTGAAAACTAAAGCTGATGTTCAGTCCCCCAACTCCTTCTTTCCAGCTACAAAGGCTCCTGCCTCCACTCCAGCTCTTCTACATTCAGGCTGAAGATACAGTCACTGTTACCACTGTTTCTTCATTTAGTAACTCTGAGACATTATTCAAGAGTCAATAAAATCCACAATGAGAAATCCATATTTGTCCATCTGTGCATTTGGTAAGCACAACAACCTTGTTGATTTGATACCATGGGGCACAAGTAAAATCAAAGACTTGCCAGTGCGGTCTTTGTACATAACAGATTATACTAATTACCTTGCAGGGCCAAATTTAAATTCTAAGCATTAACTCTTGTTCACTCCAGATGGGAAAGACAAAACCTTTATCTACACAAGGAAACAAGAATAAATATGTTCCACAGAGACAAAGCACTGGATTTGTAAGACATATAATGCGCTTACAGCTCTTCATCGTCAAGGGACTGTATACCCCCATGTAACTGAAATAGCTCAGTGACACCATTCTATAGGTAATGGTTTTCAATAGACACACTGTACTTCCATGGATGTCATTATGGTGGGATGTCATCAATACTGTGTGTTCCTGCAAAAGCATCCCCTTGGTTGTAATAAAATCCTTGGAGAACCATCCCATTCATGGGGTTATTTTCCCCTTTTCAAGCCATACTGAGTTATACGCTACATGCAGGCTAAAAAATTCGATTCCACTTATTCCAAAAAGCTACCACATATTCTCAACTCTATCATGCTACTGGGATTTTAAACCCACAAATGACCAGACACGATAGCAGGCACAATATCTGGACCAGATCTTTGGCCTTCAGCTATATGGAAGAGTTAATATACTCACGGCAGTTAGGAGAAGCTCAAGGTTTGGCTCATTGCCATTTTCAGAGTCAGGAGACAAAATGTAATGCCTTGTGGCTTCTGTCTTCTTTTTCCCAGTAATGCATCTGCCAAAGACTTGGATCGTCTTAATTTACTATCTTATTTCTGTTAGCTTTTGTCCTGGCTTCGGCAGGAATAAAGTCAGTTTTCTTCCTAGTGGCTGGTACTGTGCTGTGCTGTGGATTTAGGATGAGAATAATGTTGATCACACACTGATGCTTTAGTTGTTGCTAAATTGTGTTTATACTAAGTGAAGGACTTTTCAGCTTCTCCTACTGCCCCGCCAGCAGAGGCTGGAAGTGCACAAGGAGCTGGGAGGAGGCACAGCAAGGACAGCTGACCCAAATGAGCCAAAGGGGTGTTCCACACCATATGACGTCATGCCCAGTATATAAACCGGGGAAAATTACCCAGGAGAGGCAGATCATTACTCAGGGATGGTTTGGGCATTGGTCAGCGGGTGGTGAGCAATTGCATTGTGCATCACATGTCTTTTCTTGGGTTTTATTTATCTTTCTTTTTGCTATATTCCTTTTCATTACTATAATAATAATAATTTATTTTAGTTATTAAACTGTTCTATCTCAACCCACAAATCCTACCTTTTTTTTTTTTTTTATTATTCTCTTCCCCATCCCACAGGTGGGGAGGAGTGAGCAAGCAGCTGCATGGTGCTCAGTTGCCAGCTGTGATTAACCTATGACGGCCTTTGAGTTCTTTCATCTTGCAACTCTGCAAAGCTCTTGAAAATCTGTTGTATGAGCCCTCTTTTTATGTGTTTGGAAAGAAGAACAGGAGACTTAGTTTGGTGGACTTGTGAAGTGGCTTGAGTGACTGAATGTGGCTTTCCTTGCGGCAACACCTGCAGAATGAAAATAGGAAAGAAGAGACCACGGAGGGCAGGAGAGAAGAATATTCTTAAGCAATCAAGAGAAAAGACAGCAACGACAAAAATATAGCTACAAGGATGAGGAATTGTATATGGTGTAGAAAAAGGGGATATGTATTTATGGACTTGCAATATTATGTATCTATATACTCCTCATTATCAAAACGACTCCTTTCAGCTGACCTTGCTGACCTGCCGTATGGCTTTCATTTCTCATGCCATCTGCATTCTTTAATATCTTTAATTAGATACACTGAGGCCAAGGACCTAGGCTTTTAAAGGATCAGACATTGAGACAGATAACAATAACCACTGCAGTTGCACTGGGTAAGATTAAACACCTTTTCTGCAGAAAAATAAGCTTCATATTATATGGAACAAGAGAAGTTCAACTGACATAAGGAAGAAAACTTCCCAAAAGGCAAATTATTTCATAGTTGTTCACTAAAGGAATTCTCTTCTGTTCTTTAAAATATTATGACAGACTGTATCACTGATAAAATACCAGACTCCCTGGTTCCAACTAATTGTTTGATCCTGTATTACAGATACAGTACTTGATCTCTCAGAACTTTATGACCCTTCTTTTTTCTCCACTACAGCCAATTAAGGCTGTAAGATGTATTGTCTAAAGCCTATTACTACTTCATTGCCTAACAGTGTTACTCATAGTAATAATTTAAAAGTATAATCATGATATTAAAGCCCTTAGATGGTAATTCTACCTTAAACACAGGTGTATAATTTGGATTTTTAAATATATTTACCATAATAAAAGGTATTAGTAGTAATTGCGGTGCATTTAAAGTAGGATTAATGTACATGTTAATTATGTTAGTAGTGTTAATTTTTGAAAAAAATGGTAGATGTCACTGTCCTGGGTTAGCCAAACCTTCCCTTG
>NW_010406346.1:0-27260 GCF_000710305.1 Buceros rhinoceros silvestris | reverse complement strand
CTCCCCTTAGCTGGAGGCTGCGAGCGGGCGGAGTGTGCGCCGGGCCGGGCTCGCTCCCGAGAGCAGAGTTCGGAGGACGCGTCTAGAATCCCAGATCTTGCTTCGGTGGAGGCTGTCTGCGACCTTCCGTAGGACAGAGCAGCCTTTGTGCACCAAGTACTCTAACCCAGCACAAACCGGCCCTTTCTTAGCCATCAGTCATGGTCTAGTCTTTACCTCTGGGCTGGCGTCGTTCCCATTTCCTGTAATTTAAAATTTTAAAAACGCTGTTGAGACTTTTGAAGAAATAATTTTCAGTCTTTCTGGCTAAACGTTCATCTTCTGTTTTCCTTGTGCCTGGTGAGACTAAGTGTTCGCTTGTAAGGAAATATAAGGTTTCACACGATAGTGTTTTTGGGAGAGATTTATTTAATTGCATACTAACCATTTAGAAATGCAGAGGATTGAGAAAAAAGCATAACAAGTTGAATTTCTAAAGCAATACACAGGTCAAAACTTTAAAAATTTCTGAAGGGGTTCTTCTAAAGTACAGGAACAATACTGTATTTTAGGAAAAATACTTTTTCCTAAAGTTTAGGAAAAAGACATGAGGTTGCAGCTTTGATATCTGATAGTTTAAGTTTTCTTCAACAAAAACTTGCTGTAAACGAAGCAGGGGTCTAATTTTGCAGCCTTTGGGCCTTTTTGGCAAACTGAAACATGATGTTGTTTGAACAGGCGGATGTTCAGTGTTTCTTTAAACACAGAAACACGGATGTGATACTAAAAAGAGAACTGGTCAAGAACTCACTTTATTTTTGGCAGGGGCAGCTAAAGGCAGAAGCCGTAATGCACCAGTGAGTGAGCAGCACCAGTCGTGTGCACCGATGGCCTCCGTGTCAGTGATTCCAGACTCGTACAACCATGTGCTGGCAGAGTTCGAGTGTCTGGATCCACTGCTTTCTGCGCTCAGGCTGGATTCTAGTCGTCTGAAGGTGAACTTGGGGTGTTTTGGGGTTTTTTTGGTTTTTGTCTTTAAAATAAAGGTCTTATTTGGTTTATGACCTGGTTAACCCACAGGTTTGATATTGTTTGTTCTGGGTGTGTGCATGCCAGCTTGTGGGGAGGGGGACACTTGGGGAAGACGCGGTGCTAAGGACAAAGGGTCCTATTACTGTGTGTGTTGTGTTGTGCTGCAGCTGTGGGGTAGATAACGCAGCCTCACACCGGCGTTGCCTGACACCGTTTGCTCCGGGGGCGGAGTGGCCTGTTCTGAGGTCTTGGGTGACAGCTCTGGTGGGGTTTCAGGAGTGGTACCCACAGCTGGCAAACTGTGAAGCCTTTAAAAAATAGCATAATAATGTGGGGAAAAGATACCGTCATGAGAACTTTCTGGCAGCCGCGTGGAGCATTATGATTTTTATTCCTTCAGTGCACGTGTATAGATGTGTCGAAGAGATGGCTGGCTCTAGGCAGCTCCGGGGGAGGACTGAACCTTATACAGAAAGACGGCTGGAAGCAAAGACTCTTTCTCACTCATAAGGTAAGAGTAAAGAATACTTCACAAAAATTTCTAGGGAAAATGGGACTGGGAAAGAGACATAATTTCAAGTCAATTTTTATTAAGAGTCAAGAGGCATTTTCAGCTTGCTAAATTGTCCAAATAAGGTGGAGTTTTGCTGCTCCTTTTAAAAAAGGTTACGGTGTGTGGTGCAGTAGATTTAATGAGGTGTGAAAGAAATTATTTGTGGGGTCAGACCTTTGTTTTTGAAATTCTTACTTTTAATGGCACCTCAAAGTCACCTGAATATTTAAGAATTAGAAGAAAACTTTCAGTGTGAAACCAGAGCAGCTTGTAGATGGTTACCGATGTTTGGATGTCCAACCTATGAACTGCCTAGATAAGCAAAGAAAAGATAGATAGGCTGGCCGGCTCCTCTGGAAGAGGTCACGGAGCAGGGGTTGCTGCTTCTGCAGCCAGGCGCTGTTTCCTGGGAGCCACTGCTGCTCCCACCGTAACATGGACGTGTAGCCGTGTTTTTAAGGTTGGGAACACCTCAGTTCTGGAAAAACAACTTTGGTAGGTGTGAGGACAGGACACTGACTTCTGTGTCATTTCTTTTTAAGTTGTCATGTTGTTGCTAGCTGTATCTCTCTAGAGTAAGCGCAGTGTTTGCCAGCAAACCCAAACAAAAAAACCCCTCCAGACCACATCACAATGAAGTGGTGGCAGGCATTGACACAAATCTGGCTTATGTCTACTAAAAAGGTGTCTAGTGGTAAAGGCAGTAGAAGAACAACTTTTGCCTGCACTTACTCCCATACCCCCTTTCAGGAAGGTGCCATTTCCCAGGTTGCCTGTTGTTTGCACGATGAAGACTATGTTGCTGTTGCCACCAGGTGAGTGATGTGCTCACAAACCTGAATGCTGGATATATGTTTTGAAGTAGCTTCTAAGTTTCAGACTTGGACGTCCGCTGAGAACTTGGAGGGAAGCAGCCAGTTAACTAGTAGAGGCCCCTAAAGAACAATTCTCTGCACAGGCAGTTTGCTTAACTTCTTTCCTGGAATAATTGGTCCAGAATAACTATTATTTCTGTAACAGTATCTAAGGGAGAGCTAATGTGTATGGTAATAGATATCTCTCTCAGACTGTTCAGCATCAAAAGAAATATCTTCGTTAACTTGCCAGAGTGAGGTTGATAGTTAATACCACTTACATTGTTTAAAATCCCTTAAAGTGCTTCTCCTTGCATCCTCACTGGCAGCCCCAGTAAATGTGAGTAGCCTTCAAACAGAACTGCTGATGCACCATAACGTGAGGAGGAACACTTCCTCTTCTTTGGAGTTAAGAAGGTTGCACTTCTGGAAAGCATGCGACCTCCAACGCAGCCAGTTCGGAGATTTGCTTCAGCTTTGCTTAGATTTTCTGTAATGCATCTTTATCACGGATAAAACACTGGAAGACTTACTCTCAAATTGTATTTTCTTTTGTAACTGTTGCAGCCAAGGTCTTGTAGTAGTCTGGGAGCTGAATCAGGAACGTCGTGGGAAGCCGGAACGGATTTATGTTTCCTCTGAGCACAAGGGCAGAAAAGTCACAGCTCTGTGCTGGGATACAGCTGCCCTTCGTGTTTTTGTAGGAGATCATGTGGGAAAAGTATCAGCCATCAAGATTAACACATCAAAACAAGGCAAGGTAAAATGTCACATACTTCATTTGAGGGGAAGAGGTTCACAGGGGGTGGTGTGTGAAATAATTTTGTTTATTTTAGTAAAGTAGAACTGGGGAAAACTTGCCAGCTGATGAAGTTGGGATGAAGAACCAGTCTCTTCAAACAATAGAAATCCTAACCTGTGAAATTCCCACCCTCTTTTAGTAATGAAACGTAGAAATGTTTTCAAATGCACAGAACGGAAAACTGGCTGAGTTTCTTCCTCTTGGAAGTATCCAAGTCCAGGGCCTTGGTGTTTCTGAGGCTGCTGGATTCCTTTGTCTCCAGCTACAGGCTTGGCTCTGTGTTCTAGTCCTCAGCTCTTGGCCTGAGAAAGGACAGTCCCAGACTTGTGTCCATTACGTCCTGTGCAAAGGACATACACGTTAAGGGCTAGAAATGAGGCTGGTATCCTGGAGCGGTCTCTGAGTTTTACCATTACTAGGTCCTTTCCTTCTCCTTTTAATCTGTAAGAAGGAGCATGACCTGGAAATAGGTGTGTTCCTTCAGGTCTTTTTTAGCCCTCTTGAATGACTTTGGTGGAAAGTTGGCCTAAAAGTAGCAAGGCTTTGCATTTAAAGAGCAGAAAATTCAACTGTGGAGAGAGGGGGGAGAGGAGAGAAGGGCAAGGCTTGCAGAGTGTGCGTGTGCTCATTCCTTGAAGGAACTGGACTGTTGAATCTCTCTTGTGATGGACTGTGTCACATTCCCAACAAAACAGCTTCAGGCTGTCAGAAATGATGACTGTCTGCTAGAAACTTTGAGTGCGGTTCCCAGCAGTTTCTTACTCAGAAGCAGGCTGTCTGTGACTGTTCTGCCACCCATGCAAACAGACACTTGTGTAATAAATAGTATTTGAGTGATTTGCTGCAGGGCAGGAGAGAGTGTGAGTTGATGTAAACCACCTAAATCTGATGGAAGTTTTTTTATCAAGTAATCCCTCAAGTCTGTCTCCACGGAACTGTTTGCTGGCGCAAAGTACCCGTGGGGAGAATCGACAAAAACACAAAGCTTACAAAATCAAGAGCAAAACCCCCTCTTACTGGTACAAAACCCACACTCTTTATAAAGAAGTGTCAGGATACTACAGGAATATGATTTGTTTTCTTGAATTTTAATAATGCTTTTGAGAAAAGGAAGATTTATACTTTTATGCCTCTAAGCATTGAAGCCTTGTTTTGTAAAGGAGAGAGAAGAAAGAGTCTTATGCTGTGTATATCAAGTCTTTTCTGAATGTTGCAATTTTAACTTAATGAAATAGTCTCGACTTTAAACTGAGGACCAGCATGTTTTCTTTCTTTTTTTTTCTCTCTGACTGTAGGCTGCTGCTACTTTTGTGATGTTTCCTGTTCAGATTATAACCACCGTAGATTCTCGGGTTGTTCAGCTTGATTATTTGGATGGAAGACTGCTCATATCTTCCCTTACACGCACTTATTTGTGTGATACCGAGAGGCAAGTTTTATTTTGCTTATAAAATATTGGGTTTTACAAAGTCACACAGTTTCTGAAGTGTCCTTCGAAGATAATCTAGTCCAGTGTTCCTGCTCAAAGCAGAGCTGGGTGGAGTAGATTGTGAGGACTGTGTCCGGTTAGGTTTTGAGCATCTCCAAAGATGGAAACTCCATGAGCTCTCTGGACAACCTGTGCCAGTGGTTCACCACCCTCACAATAATGGAGTTTTTCTTAAGTTTCAATGGAATTTCCTGTATTGTTGCTTGTGCCCATTTGCTCTTGTTCCTTCTCTGGACACCACTGAGAGTAGTCTGGCTCTGTCTTCTTCACTCCCCCATCAGATATTTATACACATGGGATCAGATGAGCTCTCTTCTGAGTCTCCTCTGTCCCCAGCTGACCAGCCCAGCTCTCTCAGCCCCTTCTCACAAGACAGGCATTGAAGTCCCACAGTCGTCCTTGTGGCCCATCACTGGACTTGCTCTAGTATAACTCTGCCTCTCTTGTACTGGGGAGCCCAGAACTGGGCTCAGCACTCCAGATATGTCTCACCAGTGCCTAAAAGAGGGAGAAGATCATCTCCTTTGAGCTGCTGGCAACGCTTTTACAAATGCAGCCCCAGAGGCTGTTGGCTACCTTTGCCAAAAGGGCGCCTTGCTGGCTTTGGCTAGCTTGTTGTTCACTGGGACCTCCAGGCCCTTCTCTACAAAGATGCTTTCCAGCCGGTTGGCCTGTACTGATGCCTGGGATTATTCCTCCCCCAGCGCAGGACTTTGTGTTTATCAATGTCTATCTAGTCCATGCTTCCTCTGTTTATCTGTGACGGTGTTATCAGGGCCAGTGTCAAAAGCCTTACTGAAGTCAAGAAAAACGACATCCAGTGCTCTCGCCTATCAAGCCAGTCATTCTGTGGTAGAGGGCTGTTAATATATAATAAATTAAAAAAGGTTTCCCCTTCATTAATCCATGCTGACTATTTGTAATCACCGTCTTATCTTTCATGTGATTGGAAACAGTGTATGGGATCATTTGCATCATCACTTTCCCATCACCAGGTTGATGGACTGGTTCTGCTGAAAACCACAACCCATCGCAATCTAAGCATTTGTTTAATGAATATTTTTGCATTCTTTATGCAGGCTTTATAATATTCATTAGAGATTTCTTTAAGCACCAAAACCAATTCAGCAACTAGGATTTAGTATTTTAATTCTTCAAGAAAAACATCAAATTGATTTGAGGCTTTATTAATGCTGCCTTAACAAGTACATCTTTTTCAATCAGAGAGAAGTTCTGGAAAATTGGTAATAGAGAGAGAGATGGAGAATTTGGAGCGTGTTTCTTCCCTGCTGGAAAAAACAGTGGGAATCAGCAGCCGTTAATATATTGTGCTCGGCCTGGCTCAAGGATGTGGGAGGTGAACTTTGATGGGGAAGTGCAAAGCACACATCAGTTCAAGCAGCTGCTCTCATCACCGCCTCTCCCGGTTGTTACTCTCAGGTAGAAACATGAGTGTTATTGGGGATAAATTTGCTTGGGACTTCTAGCCTACTGCAAAAACCTGCAGTAATGCTGAGAAGATGAAATAAACTCCTAATGCAGTTAAGCATTAGTGATAGTTGTCACCCTAATACATTCTCCTCTAATAATAGAAACCGGGCGTTATCAAAAATGCCAAAACCTTGATTCTGCAAGTGTGTCTGTGATTACCACACTGAATGCTGATGTTGTAAGAATGTTTATATAAGCCATCTTTGTATTTACAGGGTTAAGACTAATATATTAAAGTGGTATTATTGTAGTTCTGCTTGTGATGGATAACAACTTTACTTTACAGGCTGGATCCTCATTATACTAGTTCCAGCTGCTCTCCACAATCCTTATCTTTCCCCAAGCTGCTGTATTTGACGTGAGTATTTGCCAGCATAGCTTCCTGTTGATAACATAGACTTAAAAATAAAGTGTTATGTTCTCCTAATTTATATTAACAACTTCTTCTTTTTGCGTAAGAATTTTTCAAGTATCATGCTAAACAGCTGTCTCGCCTCTTGTTCTCTGTACTTAAGCCAATGCCATCCCTGCATATTTTGCAGTGACCGCCACTATTAACTGTTGCACCATTCACGTGTGCTTTGCTTGCAGTGAGCACTGTGTGATGACCTGGACGGAAAGAGGCATTTATATTTTTCTTCCCCAAAGTGTTCAAGTCTTGCTCTGGAGTGAAGTAAAAGGTAAACTTTAAGAATCTTTGCTTTGTAATATTGTCTGTTAGGTTTGTCCCTTCTGAAGTCCTTGCCTAACATGACTCTCCTCAAGCTCAGTTTCTGCAGCTGGATTGCAGAACATTGATCAGAAAACTTTCCTTGTCATCTGTCAGGTATATCCTTGAATATTAACCCTCTCCCTACCTTCTCCAGCCAACCCCTCCCTCCTTACTTCTGAAAACATGCTTGAGAAACAAAATGTGCTGTAGAGTGAATCTTAAAATACAGTAATCAAATAGTGAGAGGCAATAACCTGCAGTATTAGTGAGGTGAAACCTGCATTCTCTTTGTTTGGGTTTGTTGTCAGGTGTCCTGTGAAGGATAATGTGGCTGCTGACAGCTTAAACTTGTCGGAATTGGAGGCAGGGAATGTACTTACTTGGCAGATGAGTGAACCCCCGTAAATGGTTTTGTGTGTATGGTTACAGGCATAGTCCTAGAATGGTTAGTGGTTGTCAGTTGATCTTTTCCTTCCCCTTCTCTCCCCTACTTTTAGTGTAAAGTTCCCGATGCCTTTGTCGCGGAGTATTTGCGTATAGTATGAATTATTTCATCTGAAAACTGCTGAAAGGTCAAAAGTGTTCTACTAGCAAATGTTTTCCTCCTGTTTCAAAGCTAACAGTGATGTACTTCTCATCTTTATCAGACTTTAGTTTGTCACCAGCCTTCAGAGGAAAAGGAAACTTTTCAGTAACTTTAGTGTACCTTTTTAATGCTTTTAGAAACGCAACTGTAGGAAGTTTTCCTGCTTTAACCGTGCTTCACAGCTGTGAGATGCTAGCTTAGCGCTCCACAGTGTTTGTTTTCCCTGTGCCACTTGGGCTCCATGCTTTTGCATGCATTTGCAGTCAGAGGGGAAATACATTTTTACATTCTTTCGGGAAAAGAAAGGAACGTTGACTGAATTCCGGTTCTTTAGATGCTTTTATGTGTCTGGTTTTGCAGATATTCAGGATATTGCGGTTTACAAAAGTGAGTTGTTCTGTCTGCATACAAATGGAAAAGTCGTGCACCTCTCGCTTCTGCTGGTAGACCGCTGCGTAGAGCGTCTGATAAGAAGAGGGTTCTGGACTCTTGCTGCCAGGGTCTGTTGTCTCTTCCAAAATTCAATTATTTCTTGCAGGGTAAGTAAATAGCTCTTTGTAAGTGTGCAGTGCCACTTTATTTTATCCTCCTCTTCCATTAAATTCCATAAGTTTCTGAAATTCATATTCTTGGAGATTTTAAAGTCTTCCTTTTTTAGGATAAAAATTAGCCTGCATATATTGTACCTTTTGCTTTTCACGGGTGTGTTAAAAATAGTAATGTTTCTGTTTCACTGTGTACTTCTAGGCAAGAAAAAATTTGCCTCTAGACAAGCTGGAGCACTTGAAGTCTCAGCTGGATGCCTCCACACAGCCAGATCTCATTGCACAACTGGAAGATCTAATTTCAAAGTTGGAACCGCTAGATTCTGCTTGCAGCAGTAGAAGGAGCAGCATTTCATCTCATGTATGTGTATTGGTAGTGCCAAAAATGTTACCTGCAGATTTAATCTTTATGGCTTAAAATCACCTCATCGCTCACTTTGAAGATGAGGCTTTGTTTTTTACCGTTCTGCTGTAGCTGATCATGCTGCTGTCTAAAATTAGGTGAGGTAGGGGGCTATGAAATACTGCTGCTTGCGTTCTTTAACGTCTCGGACCTCTGCCTTTGTTCCATATCATTTTGTGGCTAATGGTTAAGACGTGGACAAAGTGACATGAAGAAGGCTTTCTCCACAGTTGAGTTTAGTGTCTTCACATGTTTCAGTGAAGGTCATCTTGATTGTAACTGAAGCTTTATGTGGTGAAAATGGAACAGCTGAATGCTCAGAACTATCCTAGCCCCATTCAGAATATTTTCTTACTACATGAAGGAAAAAATCAAAACATGTTTCTAATATTCTTTTATATGTACAGCTGCTTGCTATTGTCTTGGCTTCCCAGCAGCTTTTCAGGCAAGGTGAGCTGCTTCATAGTTAATACAGTGTCAGTTGTTGCTTTCACTCTAAAAATGTTTCAAAAGTAAAACCGAAAGTAATGTAAATTCCATCTTGATGTGGTAGACAAGTTTTTTTTATTAGCAGATGGGAAAGTAAACTATGTACGCTGACCATGACCAAAAGAATGTATGTGTGTCCTGGAACTAAACAGTTTTTCAGGAACTGTTAATTGTGTTAGCTGGGTATGGTTAACCAGCAAAAAACCTCTTGAGTGCATGGGTACAAAAAGTGAAGTGTCAGTCTTGGGTGCAAGCCAAAGTAGAGATGGGTTTGGTCTTGTACTAAGTTCACCAGTTGTCCCACAGGCTGCTTTCCTCACCAACTGCAGCATAAACATCTGTATAAAGTCTCTGGGCTGCACAGTCATTGGCATCTGAGTACTTCTCTGTTCTCTTCTGATTACGCTGTTACATAGGGCTTTTCCAGACAAGGCATTGTGAAGGCCCGTGAGGTTATTTGTGTGAGTATGGTTGTGTGAGTTCACTGCAGGAAGTTTAACCAGGAAGCAGAACTTGCACAACATCTAACTCCTCTCCCTTGTCTGACAGGAAAGCTTCAGTGTCTTAGACTCTGGAATATATCGTGTTATCAGTCGAAGAGGCAGTCAGTCAGATGAAGATTCATGTTCTCTCCACAGTCAAACATTCTCAGAAGATGAGAGACTCAGAGAATTTCCTGCACACCAGGAAGATGAGCAAGTAGAACTTGGTAACATTTCTTAATGAAAATATGTTACTCTGCAATTTTTATCTATTTTACAAGAATTTGATTGAGTTGGCTCTGTGTTCTTATTTTCCACCACGAAGTTATCCATGATTAAATCCTCTGATTTGATCAATGGGAACACAGTCTCTTCACCTTCTAGACAAACTCCTGGAAACATTGGGGTGAAATGCTGGCTCCACAGAAATCCAAGCTTAAAAGCAACCCAAACCCAGAGAAACAAATCAAAAGGTCCAAGCTTTTACCAAGCTAGGACTTCACTCAGTTTTGTGTTTTTCATTTTTCCCCCCACCCTCTATATGCAGTTGCCTTGAGGGAGGTTCTCCTCCCCCTCTACTCTGCCCTGGGGAGACCACATCTGGAGTACTATGTCCAGTCCTGGGCTCCCCAGTTAGAGACAAGGAACTACTGGAGAGAGTCCAGCAGAGGCTACAAAGATGATGAGGGGCTGGAGCATCTCTGTTATGAGGAAAGGCTGAAGGACCTGGGTCTGTTTAGCTTAGAGAAGACTGAGGGGGGATCTATCAATACTGCCCCAATATCTAAGGGGCAGGTGTCAAGAGGATAGAGCCAGACTCTTCTCACTGGTGCCCAGCGACAGGACAAGGGGCAGAAACTGGAACACAGGTAGTTCCATATAAACATGAGGACAAACTTCTTTAGCTTGAGGGTGACAGAACACTGGAACAGGCTGCCCAAAGAGGTTGTGGAGTCTCCTCTGGAGAGAGTCAGAATCTGCCTGGACATGACCCTGTGCAAGCTGCTCTGGGTGAACCTGCTCTAGTAGGGGATTTGGACTAGGTGATCCCCAAAGGTCCCTTCCAACCCCTACCATTCTGTAATTCAGCATTAATGTCAAGATTCTCTCAGCTGACTATGCCAGTGTTACTTGAGCCTCAAATGAGATTTGTTTGCTGCTGCTTTCCTTCCAGTAATATTGGTTCCAAGAAAATTTCTCATCTTGGCTCTGGCTTTGTCCCTTCAGGAAAAACAGTAGGCTTGCGACAAGCGTTCTTGACTTTCTTGCAGGGTTTCATTTGTACAGGGACTTGTCTCTTACACATTTATACGTTAGCATAGGGATGATAGAATTGTTAATAACTAACATTTAGACCATCCAGGGAGCATTTTGTATTTCCCAACAAACACCCGTCTGTCTCGGGATGAAAGGGGGAGTGTGTCAGTAATGGGTCTTGTTCTCTGCTCTGGTTGGGATTGGGAAGGCATGCAGTAACTTGGGATGATGAGGAGCTGGCATAGTTTCAGGTATGGCAGAGAGGCTTTCCGATAAAAAGGCTGCTTTTTAGCTTTTGCAGAGAAGATGCCAGTTGAGGATGGACAGGATTTGGATACTTTGCCGGGAAAAACCATAGTGGGGAGGCAGAGTACAGAAATTACTATTTACTCCCCTACTTGTCAGTAGTGTTGTCTTGCTGACTAAGCTACATACTGTTCACAGCACTTATGTTTACATGTGTCTCTTTACCTACATCACCGTAAAAACAAGTGAGAAAACTTGGAAGTGTATAATTTCTGATATTAAATCTCTAAAATGAAGGGATGTAGTTTTTGAATGTGAGAAGGTAGAAGAGTTCTGTCTCTTCAACAAGAGATAACAAAGTTGCTGATTATTTCATAGTAGAGAAGTTCTAGATGCTTCTTGAAACACGTGTACCTAATTTGGTATTTGAGAGAAATGGTCTTAGTGTTTCCCTGCTCACATTTACGTAAGATGTCATAAGTTTTTTGGTTTCTAATCTGCATAATGAACAAAAGCAGCCTTATTTACAGGCAATCATAAAATCTGTTGTGACCTTTAGGCACAGCCTAGAGAGGTTGTGGATTCTGATGGCAGAATTTCTGTAACAGCATGGCATCTTTTCAACAGTGCAGACTGTTGCAAAATGCATTGTCACCCTTTCTTGAAAAGATCCTTTTTTTCCTTATTTACATCACTTAAAGACATCGCATGTGTTTATAGCAGGAAGTGATTACTCAGAACACATTGTAGGTATTGTTAGGATGTTAAGAGTGAAAAGGAGGTAGTCAGTGATTCTGTATTTCCTATGATTCTTATCAAAAGCTAGAGAGCTATGGGCCCAGTTATTTTTAACTCCATTCAAATAAAAGGGTGATTTATACCTTACCTGTGGCTTACGTGTCTCTGGATGTTCATCTGTGATTTAGGTTTTAGGCAGTCATGCAGTGCGAATTGATGTATGCCACGGTACTTAATTTTCCTGGATATTTAAGTAACTGTCAGTGGAGTAAACTAAAATTTTGTCCCCTAAATGGACTCCGCGTGCTTTTAGAAGATAGTTTTCATCTTGTTTGCCTTGTTACAGAGCTGAAAGAGACTTGGCAAAGCAGACATCCTGGGTTCAGAGTTGGAGATGAGATGGCCCTTGAATCCACGTTTCCACATTTTTGGATACTAAGAAAGTACCACATGCAGGATACCCATGAATAAATTAGTGACTTGCAGTTTGTTTCACTGTTCCATTTTTTGCCAGGCCACTGTTTCATGACTCTTTATTTCAATTCCATTTGTTAGACAATGTATCTCATGCATCTGTGACGGTTGAGGCTGACCGGAATGAGACATTTCTCCCATTCAGTATTCCTTTGCCATTTCGTTCCCCATCTCCTCTCGTCTCTCTCCAAGCTGTCAAAGAAAGGTAAAACTTGCAGCAGGTTCACTCGTCCATTACATCGTTCCCTTTTCTGTCCTCGGAATTTGTAGCATTGTCTGGTTTAGTTCATACTCTGTTCTGCAAAATCGCAACCTCTGACCTGGCACACTGGAGAGGCAGGCAGGTTTGACAGGCCATTGAAAACTTCCATCTCGACTCTAGGGAGGAGAGGAAGAGCTGCTGTTAACCTAGTGGAGCCAAGATTTCAACCTCAGTTTTTTAAATGGCTACGGATGTTTAACGTTGCCCTGTAAACTGCGGTTGTGGTTTGTATTCACAGCAAACTTACTGAATATTGTTTGGGGTTTTCTGTGGTACTTAGATGAATGAGTGAAGGTTTCCTGGGTTGCCTGGGGACAAACACTAAAATATTCAAAGCATGCTAAATACTGCTAAAGCACACTTGCAAATATACCACGTGGTCTGCCATCTCCCCGCACAATTCCCCAGGCATTTTTGGAATAACAGTAGCTTATCTCTGGTGCAAGTAAATATCCCAGTGTCCATTTTATGCAGAAATCGAATTGCTGTTTTAAAACTTGCTTTAAAAATGGGTGGGTCACACAGATAAAAAGGAGATGGTTTTAAATACATAACAATTTGAAAAAAAAGATGGATGTTGGTTTCTTAGGTGAAATTTTGCTGGCCCATAATGGTGGTCCAAAAAATTGGGGAGCCCCCCCACCATGATCGTTTTGGTATGTGAATTATGCCCTGCAACAAAAATTAGTAGCTGATAGCAATAACGTGATGATCTCAGAATAACCTTCAGAAGTACATGCAGTGTTTAGAATTCTTTCTAAACCCTAAGCAGTTTTTAGGACTTCACTAGTAATCAGTGTTTCTACTCATAGTGAGAACTAAATTTTCAAGTATTCACTATATTCGATTTATAATTAAATAAAATATTTACAGTTAATCTTTAACAGTTTACCTTTAATCCTCCTGTACACTAAAGTCCAGTTGTTTTGCTGCTTTTGAATGCTTTGTCTTCTGCAGCAACCTTTGACTTTTGCTAGATCTCGGTATAGTAAAAGATAGCATATTCTCTGGCAGGCAAGTAAGAGTCGCTTTTTTTTTTTCTTGATGCTTTTAAACTAGTTCTTGGCCAGAAAGCAAGAAGCTGATTTTTCTGGTCAACTTTTGATGGCATAATTCTCTACATGGCAGTGGTATAAATAATTGGGGTTTGGTGTGTTCACTGGCATTTCTCTTGAATAAAATATCTGAAGGGATAGGGACTGATGCCATAAAAAGGACATAGTATGGAGCATAACTGAGGTATGAATTTTGAGCAGCTTCTTAGTTTTGTTCTTGTTGTCATTGCAGCTCTCATTCTTTTCTCAAAGTTCTTCAGATTATAAAGTTTTCTGAAATCATGGTTTGAATGGAAAGTGCTTGATTTGTTCAGTTTCGAATTTCCAATTTTAAATGTTTGAACCTCTGACTTCTAGTGTTTCCAGCTTTGTACGTAAAACTACGGAGAAGATTGAAAAGATTGGCACGCTTCATATAAGTCCTGATCCTAGAGGGAGGCAAGAAGCAAAGGACGATGAGCAGCTGCAGGAACTGACTGCTCATCTGGTAGCATCTCCCCAGGAGGAGAAAGAGTGAGTGCAAAATTACATTTTTCTTAGCAGTAGCGTTTGCTGAATGTTCCGATGAGAGGAACCTGAAGAAAAACTACTGTTTCAAGTAGAATAGGGAGCTCCACATTAGGTTTCCACAACGGTCTTCGTTACTGTGGTGGGTTGCACTGGTCCTCCCTGAGTCCTTTCCTAGAACCCAGTTAGGCACTGAGCATGTCTGGGTGGTGGAGTCTCCACAGTGCTGTAATACTGAGGAGCAAGAACATGGGGTATTCAGCAGTTCTCCTGGAGTGTATCTGTGATGCTCCTTATAGTTAGGAGTGAGTCCAACAGTTAATTTCCTGCCCTTCTGAGTGGGGAGTAAACACTTCTATCTCCCTAAAAACATCTTTCTTTTCTGTTTTTGGCTTGTGTGTGTTTCTTTACTGTAAAATATTGAACTTCTTTAATGGTTGGCCAATTAATACAGAGCTAAGTTATTTTGTATTCTTACGATTTGCTAATTTACTGCTTTGGATTAACTTTCATATAGTGGCACGATACTGATTTTTATTCAGTACTGACAGAAATCTACTGTAGTTGAAGTAGAAGCTGTTATAGAAGGCCATAAAAATAGTAGTATTGGTTGTTCTTTGCCCAATTTATCTGTAATTTCTGTTGAGCTCTTCCTTCTTTAGAATAAAAGCTCTGTATTTTTTAATAAAGTAATTAAAGTTTTTTCCTCTCAAATTTGTGAGGAAATCATCATTTAAAGATAATACTTGAGATAACTGATGTTAATGTGTTTTTCTAGGTTAGAACCGCAAAGCTGCCAGCTGCCCGAGGAGGACCATATAAGAGATCTCAAGGCTGCAACAGCAGAAGCTACGTAAGCAGGGAAACTTTTGTGTACAGATATATTGGGCTTTGGTAGAAAAATGACTGACTTTTTTCTTTGTGTTATTAATTGCATACATCGTGTAAAAGCAGTGCTCTAACATTTATTAACAGGACCTGGAAGGTTCTAATTTAGTTTATGATTTGCTTCTGCTATTTAAAAGCAAGCAAAAACCACTAAAATCTTGTTTAGGTACTCTAGCATTATCCTTTTGTCCTAACTACAAGCACAGTTCAGAAAAAAAAAAAAACCAATATGTCCTAATAACAAATGTAGACGGCTTAAGTAGCCTAGATTGTTTGATGCACTCAAACCCACAAAAACCAACAACTGTTAAGTTTGGGAGTATACTTTGAGTTTCACAAAACACATGTAAGACTACACTTGACATCTTATACTGTTAAGCACCTTGGCAAACTTCTTTTTTATGCTGCAGAGCCAAACTCCAGGATCCCCTGGTTTTGTTGGAACCACAGTCTATGAGAAGGGTTTTACAGGAATGGCTTGTGTGTCTAGAAGAAAAGTTCGGCAGCAAAGACCATTCTGCTTCCTCTATTAACAAAAGCAAGACTGCGGGCGCTGAGGACCAGAGGGCAGTCCTGGAGGAAAATCTACAGCTGGATCCCACTGATGGAGACCCAAAAGACAAAGAACAGAGTAGGATCTTGGAAGACTGCGCTGAAAAGGAAAACACTGAAACCTGTGTAACCAAAACCACATATGAAAACGGTGCTGTTTCGAAGGGACCTTTGGACTGCGGCTTTCAAGTGTTGCCTCCATTTGTCATAGCACCAGACGTTCAGAAAGATCTTGTTGAGTTGGCAACACTGTGTTTTGAGCTGCGTGTGTTTTCTTGCGGAGATGGTGATGCTGAGGAAAGCTCTGATGGAAGTCTGCCAGTGGCAGCTTTGTGGACCTTGGCTTGTAGGTTTATGCGTAACTACTTTTTTCTTCTGGATTTGAAAAGAATAAAGCAGTGTATTATAACCATGTATGCAGCCAGCCCGAATGTATGGGAAACGTTCATCGCAGGATTGAAAGGTAACTAATGAAAACTTTATTGCTAGTAAATTGAAAGCAGGCCTCTTCGGAAGAGAAATGAAAAACCCTTGAAGTCACTCACTCCCATTTGTGTCTGCAGATCTTCCTTCTGCAGATATAGTGTGGGAGAGGGAGGATGGTTGGTGTGGGTGAGTTTGTCTTCCGTTTTTGGCTTGGTGGGTTGTTTTATCCACGAAGGGTAACTTGTGAAGAACTGCTGGCTCCTTGGAGAGACCTTCTCCCTTCCCTGTACCTTGCAATTCTGAAGCTTTTAATCTATTGTTGATTGAACACTGTAGTGATTACAGACCAGATCTATTTAAAAACACATATATGTGCTTCAAAGATCAGAAGCATGTTTCTCTTGACATATGATTCTAATTAACAGCAAAAGATAGGGGAGGGGCTTCAGTATTTGCCCTGAAAATAGAAGCTTTGACTTACAGACAAATGCGGTTAATGTGAAACATCTGAATGGATTAGACAGTTCTGTGTGGTGAGTGGCTTGTGATCGCTTGAGACTTTTTTCCTTTCTTATCTTTTTGATGCCTCTTCAGCTTTGTTGAACCAAAGATTTCTGATTACATTGGAAAACAGAGCTTCATCTGTTCTCTGCATTCAGCCTCTGCTTTATGCATTTCTTCATAGAGTGAATTAAAGTCTTAGCACTGGTTTGGTGCCAACAGAGAGCAGTCAGACAGAATCTTGCTTTGAGGGCAGATATCTGATATTTGGGTTTCTGGGTCTCTGTTTGGGTGCTGAGAGCCTTAGAAGTGCAAGTGCTATATGCATTCCGTGTTTGTCTGCAGTTGGACTGCACTAGATTAATACCCACATCATCGGGATCGAGGTTCCTAGTTCAGCTTCTGCATTCTGTGAAGTCAGTGTCCAAGTTGAAGTCTCTGTTTGTTAATAGAAGCAAGTTGTATGATACGAAAACTGGTGCTGCAGATGTGCATTACATTCAGCAAGCCGTGTGTCCTGCAGAGGGCTCTATTTTTTCATGAGAGAAAGGTTATCTCCTTGGAGGTTTAAAAAAAAAAAGGAACTATATCAAGAATATTACTCTGTGCCTTAATTGTCTTATTTTATAACTGCAGTTTGCTGTAAGCGCAGATCACTGATGTTGATTTCTATGAAACAGACAAGTAGGATCTGTTAGTACTGTTACCTGGAGACTTCCCAGGAAGTACTGGTGACTTCTGTCCTCACGCCTAAGAACAGCTGTGTGTATTTGTGTTAAGGAGAAAAAACCCTGCCCATATCTTGTAACTTGTGCACTGATTTATTTCAGAACTAACTTGTCACAGTCCAGTGGCTTTAGCAATGGAAAATGAAGATATGTTGAAAATCCTGAAACAGCTGCACGACCTGGAGCCTTGGGGCGATAGCCCGCTCTTACTGGTACATGCCCAAAGGTTTGTAGCCAAGTCCTTTTTTTTCTTCAGTGCTGTTAACTGGCTAGTTAACAGCTAGCTAGGAACTGGTTCACTTGACATTTGACTTGAAGCTTTCTGGGAATCTTTTAAGGTGATCACCCTTCAGTGTTATCTTAAACTTGGAAGAGATCTTGGAAAAATGATAATTTTGCTGTTTGGTACTGAAAATAGCTTTTATCCTCTCTCTCCAGGCTTTATGAAAAATTTGGGGAAACAGCTCTCCGGCCCTTGATCAAGTTCCACCCCTCTCTTTCACCTTCTGATATCAAACAGCTTTGCAGGAATGATCCAGCTCACTTTTTAGCGTATTTAGATAGTCTGTTGAAATCAAAGCCAGAGGATAAAAGGTAAAGGGAATGTAGAGTCTCCTCCATCTGTCTACTCTCTTCATCGTGTAGCTCTGTGGGGTTTTTCTTGTTTTGTCTTTGGGGGCTTTTTGAACTGTTTCTGCATCTATCTGCTCGGTGTTCTTTAGCATTAGATTCCAGTTCATTCCGCCAGTTTTAGTTGGTCTCTGATGGGGTTTTTTGTTAGATTAGATGCTAGTTTTTAAGACTTCTTCTGAATAAAACTGAGTGGAACTGACTGTGTGTGTTCTGGTGCCCACAGTTCAGAATACCAAAGTTATACAACATCTAAAACAAAAGAAAACAAAACCCCTGGGGGGAACCAAAGTTGTAACCCTGATAGTTTTGTGTGGTCCACTCAGTTTCTAGAAATCATTCTAGGCTTTTCCATAGTTAATTTTACATCCTTTTCTTTTTTTGTCCACAATCTCTACTTGTCCGTATCTGGTATATTTAAAACTGGGGGGTGTCTTTCTGTTTTCTAGGTCATCTCTCCTCAGATCTGTTCTGCAGCCTGAATCTGTACGACTGGATTGGTTGTGCTTGGCAGTTTCTCATGACGCACCACAAAGAGCAAATACTATGGATGCAGAAGGAAATCCCAGGTAAAGGAGGGTTCACCCAAGGATCTGAGAACGGCAAAACTCTTTAATGGGGATGCAGGCTTTTGGCGTAGATTTTGTGTGACAGTTTGGATGTCACTGAATCCTTGGAGCATTTGGCATGTTGCAGTTTAACAGAAGCAACCAAGGGATTACTTGACTGTCAGCAAGGCTTTTCAGAGTGCTCTACTGAGACTACACACAGTATTTTATCGGGTTTTCTTTTCATGCTTTCATATCCCTGCCTTTCTTGTAGAGAGAACATAATGATCTGAATAAAATAAATAATGCTTTAAAACTGAATTTTTCATCTTCTAGGCCACGATCGCATTTGTTTACTTGGGGCTACAGCCAGCTCATTCTGCTTTTGATTAAACTCCCAGCGGATTTTGTTACAAAAGAGAAGATGGCTGACATCTGCAAATCACACGGGTAAGAACACCGGGTAATTCCTGATGCCTTGTTAGTTGGTATTCTGACCCTGAAAGACACAAGTGAAAATGACCCATCTGCTCCTTACTTGGACAGGTTATTTAAAAATCTCTCCTGTTTGGGGCATGAATACTGAGTGTCCAATTAATGTACCAAATCCCTCTGTTGGTTCTCTGTGTCCCTGCTCTGCAGTGGTTTTTGGCATTCAGGAAATTCAGTTGCTTCTGTTTTCACTGATCTTTAAGTGAGACTTTAATTACTGATGAGTTTAGGTTAGACTGAGTATTTGATTGCTGGACATCTTTGCTCTCTTATTCAAGGTTTTGGCCTGGGTATCTCTTTCTCTGTCTGGAGCTGGATAGAAGAATAGAAGCCTTTACTAACATTGTTCATTTGGATGATTTGAGCCTCTTGAATGGAGAAGATGGTTAGTGAGTATTAAGCCGTGTAAACGTACTTCTGTAATGTAGGAACTGCCCTTGTTATGTTGAGTGAACTTATGTTTTGAAGTGTTTCGGAAGCACTAACTGTGTACTGTGGCATATTTGAAATACAGCAATAGGTGTTCCACTCCTGTATCATAATGCTGTGCTTTGTGAAATCGGTTGTGCTAGAAAATGCTTGAGAATGTAGACTTGTTTATCAGTTGTGGGAGTAAGAGCTAAACCTGGTGCTGTAGACAGAGGAATAGCTATCCTCCCTGCACAGCACAAAGCTCCTCCCACTATGCGTGCACCCTCACAAAGTTACGATGAGCAAAGCATTATATCACGTGACAGAACTTGGAAGAAAATTCCTAGTAGCCCTAAGATGGTCAAAACAATTCTTTCTCTCTTGACTTAATCCAAAGCCTTAACTACAGAACTATTGTGAAGCTTTGTGTGCAGTCCACCACTGAACCCTTACACCGAGTCAGTCCAGGCAGTACACACACCTCTGTGCACAAGTTCCTGGTTGAAACTCTTGGTTTTCTTAAGTCTTCCCAGAGCCAAGCAGAATAGCTGGCTTCTCTTTTAGGTACAGATACATTTAAAAGAGCAGGCTTAGAATAATCCTGGTTTTACAAATAATGTAACAAACTCATTTTATGTCTAGGTTCCGTTCCAGAGACCATAGAAGAATGGAAATTTGTTCTGCACCTTGCACAGAAGCACGGCACAGCTTTGCACCACGATGGCCCGCAGAACGGGAGTGCTGTCAGCAACGGCAGCCCCAGCTGCCCAGACTGCATCACTGTGGAGAATGTAGCGCTTTTACTGGCAAAGGCCATTGGCCCAAACCGTGCCTTGCCTCTACTGCAGGAGTGTGGCTTGATGCTAGAATTGTCCGAGAGATTTACTGGTGTCTGTGAGATACTGAGGATTGCTGAGAAAAGGCAAAGGTAAGATGACACACCAACAGAAGACCCACACTACTCATTTTGGATCTGCTTCATACTTGAAACTTTCAGTTAACTAAAAGATTTTTACCTCTGATTTTAAGCCTAGCTGAAAGCGTTGGTATTATTTAAGAGCTATATATGGTGCAATGTAGGCATTTTAAAATGAAAAATGAGGGAATCAGACATGAATGATGTATGTGAAGGAGATAATCTGCTTTGCTGAGTGCTGCACAGGCTCTGATCTCACCTAACCCTTCCAGAGAAGGCATGAACAGTAATGTCATTATGTTTCTTCTGAAATACAATCATATTTTGGACAAACTCTTCTTTGAAAAGCAAACTAATACTCTGGTTTTTGTTACTGGGTTTTTTTACTGTTTGACTTTTTTTTTCCCCTTTGCTTTAATTGCAGAGCACTGATTCAGTCCATGCTGGAAAGGTGTGACCGGTTTTTGTGGTCTCAGCAAGCATAGAAAACAGCTTGGAAGACTTTGGGAATGTTTTTTACTGTAATGACTGTCTATTAAAGTGCCTCTTAAACCTAACAGGCTCTTAAAGAAATGAACTTCTGTCTAAAAGTTCAGTTATATTGATGCAGTCTCCATCTGACTGGGAACTGTTGACAGTTCTTCCTTATTCCTTTGGTAATGAGTTTTGAGAGTAAGCTTAAATCAAAAGAGTCCAGTATTTATCTTGAAATTCAAGTCATGGATTTGAGATGGAAATTCCTGAGTTTATTTTTAGAGTCTACATGGACTGAAGTGTTGAGGATATGAACCCCATAGCATTAAATTATGGTGTACAGGTTTTTGTTTATTTGCAAACACAAGAAGCCACTCCTCAAATACCTAAATTCATACTTTTTTAATCTGCCTGTAAATGACATTTTTTTCAAGTTACTATAGAAGTGTTTGTTATGTTACCTTTTTCTTTTAAATATTATGGCCTGATGTTGCCTGTTTGAAAGGCATTAATTAAACCAACTCTTAAAATTGGAGGGAAGTATTTTACAGGAGTGGATTAATGGTTAAGAATGCTGATTAACAGAACAGCTTGTTAAATGAACTCGCTGTTAAACTATGAGCATGACAATTCTCAATTGCCCATATCTATTTGTGTAACAAGACTATAGATCTCGTGAGCTGTGGTACTTCAACAAACGGTGGAATTAGAATCATAGGATTGTTTACGTTGGAAAAGATCTTCAACATCTGAGTCCAGCTGTTAACCCAGTGGTGCCCAGTCACCACTAAACCATGTCCCTCAGCACCACATCTACATGTCTAACTCCCTCCAGGGCTTGACAACCCTTTTGGGGAAGAAATTTTTCCTAGTGTCCAGCCTAAACCTCTCTTGGTGCTGCTTGAGGCCATTTCCTTTCTTCCTGTTGCTTGTTACTTGGGAGAACAGACTGACCCCCACCTCCCTCCAGCTGCTTTTCAGAGAGTTGTAGAGTGAGAAGGTCTCCCCTGAGACTCCTTCTCCTCAGGCCAAACACCTGCAGGTCCCTCAGCTGCTCCTTAGCACACTTGTGCTCTTTGTTGTCCTCCTCTGGACACGCTCCAGCACCTCAATGTTCTTCCTGGAGTGAGGAGCCAAAAACTGAACACAGTTTTTGCAGTGTGGCGTCACTGGTGCTGAGTACCGGGGAACAGTTGGTTCCTACTGCCCACGCTTTTTCTGGCACAGCGAGGGTGCTGCTGGCCTTCTTGGCCACCTGGGCACGCTGCTGGCTCACACTCAGATGGCTGTCAGCCAGCACCGCCAGGTCCTTTTCTGCCAGGCAGTTTCCAGCTGCTCTTCCCCCAGCCTGCAGCATTGCAGGGGTTGTGACTGAAGTGCAGGACCTGGCACTTGGCCTTACTGAACCTCAAACTACTGGCCTTGGCCCATCCATCCAGCCTGTCCAGATCCCTCTGAGGAGCCCCCCTTCTATCTCCAGCAGATCCACGCTTCCGCCTAACTTGGTGTCATGGGCAAACGTGCTGAGGGTGCATTCGATCCTCTCATCCAGATCACTGATCAAGATGTTGAAGAGGACAGGCTCCAACAGTGAACCCTGGGGAACACCACTCGTGACCAGCCGCCAACCAGCTTGAACTCTTTCTGCACTTAATACGTCTATGAACAAGTTTCTTCTTAGGCTTCTAGTTCGGGCCCTTCTGTCAGAAACACCCACACTTTTACATAAGACTTGGAAGAGGAGCCTGCCGTGTGTGGTGAGGCTGATGAGACGCTGTTGGTGCCTTTCTCTTCCCTGCCCAAGGAGTGTGCTGCTGCATGTAACTAGCCCCACGTGTGAATGTGGTACAGCTTTATCCGAGCCCTCGTGTTGCCCTTCTCTGAGGAGGTTGTTGGTGTTCCAGGAATGTACCTGGCCTGCCTCTGTATGTCACAGCTCCACTGTATTTGCTCTGTGTATTTCTGTACACAGCACTCCCTTTCTTATTTCTGTGGGGTTTTGTACACTTGGTTACTTTGAGACAGGGTGGGGCTTTTTGCTTGTGTTTTTTTTCACAATAAAACATAACTTTCCATTCAGAGCTTTTATTTTAAATTTTGTCAGATGATTGTATAGCTGAACATAATGGGAAGAATTTGTTCAAATTTGGTGTCTAAAGTGAGCTTGTGTTGATGATTTTGACTGACTTGACTGTCAAAGAAGAGTAAGAGTTTACCTTCTGAAGAGGAGTTGGAAAATTGCTGTTTCCTGTTCTTGGTACATGTGTTTTCATCTTACCAGGGTAAGGTGAAGGGGCTGTGAAACAAAACGGTCTTCTGTGTAGAAGTTACAGTTGTACGGAGCAATGCCTCATGCTAAAGCTTCAGCCCCTACCAGCTCTGGGCAGGCAGCTCAGTGTGCACCCCAGATCATTTCAGCCAGCCTGTGCTGGAGCAGGTGAGCTGCAGCTCATCTTTGCTTTTGGTGACTGACTGTTGGTGGAGGGGACCCTTGAAAAGCGGGGATGAATAAGGGGGTCTTTGCCTGGAGCAACTTTAAATAGAAGCTGTGTTGGTTTTGTTGCTAAAATGTATAAAAGCCTCATACCTGCCTGAAATCATTATTTCACTGTTGGAATCATCTTCAAAACCTACATGTTTATCTTTATTTAAGATAAATGGCTGCATATGCAGTCTGTTTCTTGAAGAGGGGCCAAGGCTGCACTTGTTCTACACATCTGTAAGCCTGAGGCCAATGCTAGTAAATATTCCATAGAGCTGGATGGCAAAATTCCTGAAGTGAACTATTACTGTGTAACCTGGAATCAGCTGCTGCTCCTTCCCAGAACAAGGAATAACTGCCTGAGCTGGGAATCCACCTCATCTTCCCACTCAATCTGAGACTGACTTAGATTGCAAAATACCTGTGCTGTGGGCTGTTTGCAGAATGAAACCTGCATTTATAGATGTTTAGAATTAAAGAGCAACTGGTTTGAGGTTGCTTTTTCTCTGAACTGTATCAGGACGTTCAAACCCAGAAGGGGGCTTCCCAGGCTCCCTACATGTTGTGTTTACCAGAGTGGGCATGCAGCCTGTGTTTTAATGCCAGGCTGGAGAGGAATGTTCCGTTCAAACCCTCCTGCATGCTCCAAGCTTGCCTGCTGTTGCAAAAGCAGCAGTTCTGGCTGCAGCTTGTTGCTGTGGGCCAAGGGCTTTGACCTGGAAAGCAGGCCAGGAGGGTACGGGAAAGCAGTGCTCAGGCTGTCACCTGCTGGAGCACAAAGGTGGTGCTTTATCTCAGTTCCCGTAGGGAACTCCAGCACTGTTGTCACTGCTGCTGCCCTCCTTGTTGTGGACGAGTCAAGGGGATGCAATCTGACAACTGCAGATCCCCTACTGCACCTACTTCCTTGCAATTACCCTCATGTTTGTGCTCTTGGAAGAAAATTATGGTTTGGAGAGAATGTGAAAGGCATCAAATCACTTGAAAGACTCAGAAATATCCTCTGTGGTCCAAAATGTCTGAGTTTTCATAGGGAAACATTCCTTAAGTCAGTTTTGAAGGCAACGCTCTGTTCTAGGTCCAGGGACAGAATGGCGTGTGCTAATGAGCCTGTACCACAACTTACAGGAATAATTTTCCAGGTTTTTTTAAATCAAATCCAGAAGGGTGACCAGCAGGGCTACTGGTGGCCAGCAGAGAAGGCACTTGAGCTGATGTGTACCCTCAGTTATCACTAGGACGAGAACAGAGTTACAGTGAAAGGCAGCACTCCAGTCTCTGCAGTAACTGGGCTGTGACACTCTTCAGTGTGAGGTTCAAAGGTGGTAGAGGCCCAAGTTACATGTCTATCCCCTGTTTTTTGCAAGGTTTCCTTGTCCATTTGGTTAGGGTTTGGATTCTCATCTCAGATTGTTCCATTTGGAGATACAGTCTACTGGAGAAGATCTGTCCTGCTGCTCCAGGCCTGTCTGTGGAAAATGTCTCTTCTTCCCTAAATTCTTGTTTGAAGCCTGGCGATGATCGAGGAAGTTACCTGCTGGCACTTCATTAGCTCAGTTTGTTGTTGCACCTCTTCTGCCTTACACCTCTGCCCCTCAGATCTAGCAGCTAATTGTTTAAAATGACAGTCATGAATGGGGCGACTCCAGCTACCTCTTCTGCAGAGAATTTCAAGAAGCTGGTTTAGGCTCGTTCCATTCAGTGTGAGCCCTCAACAGGGAGACATTCCGCACATCCGTTCTGCAGTGCAAATGTACTCGAGCCCAGGGCAGAGCAAGCAGCTGTGTCAGCTGTTAACCCAGGGGAGCAAGCAGGCTCCGGAGCAGGGAGGGCACAGCGGGTGCTCCGACTGAACCACGCCAATGGGCCTGACAGCTCGTGCATGGATCTTGAAGTTCACCGGAGCTGTGGCTGTACGGATCTGAACTTCCCCATAGGTAACATGATCACTGCTGCATCAAAACCCCTCCTTAGTTTAGCCCACTTGAGCCCCACAGAGCCACTGCTGCAGCTGGAAGTCCCTCGAGAAGGATCTGTGAGAGCAAGCACAGGCGGGACGAACCAGTCAGCGCTTCCTCACGGTGGCGTGTGCCTGTGCTACCTCAGAGTGTTATCAGCAGGGACGTAGGTGTATGCAGTTTGCTTTGCAATGGAGAACAGTGCTGCACGTTTTCTGTTCCATTGGCTCTGGGATCCGTCTTGTCATCCCGGCACGTGTGGGAATGTCACTTAGCAGTTCCTGCAGCCATTCTGGTAACGCAGGTGACTGTTGCTTGTGCACTGACCCAGACCCAGCCTTGTGCTTCAATGCATGGTGCAGATGATTGGACACCTCCTCTGAGCTCTGTCCAGAGCAAGAGCTGAACAGAAGTGTCACCCCTAAGGCAACTGTAAAACTTGAAGCACACAGAACACTTCAGTCTTTGAGGCAGTTTCTCAGTCTGCTTGTTATGAGGAGTCCTGTGGACAGCTGAAGAAACACCACATACTTTCTAACAAAATTGTGTAACAGGAGCTATGAACTTTAAGTAAGGACAAGGACAGGCTTACCGTAATGATTTCTGTGTTGGAAGTGGAGTGCTGGGAAATTCCCAGCTGTGGGTATCCTTTCCAATTTCCTCTTTTGAGGGGTTTGAATTGCTTATAAATACCCTCTCCGAGTCCGAGAGCACACAAGACAAGCTCCCATCTCCTTTGGCTTTGCCTGCCTGCGGTGGTGAGTGATACTCGGGATTTGTAAGCTCTATGTAGTGTTTCTAGCTGGCGTTTCGGAACAGAACTAATGCTCTAGCACGTGGGGCTTCTCTGTACTCCTCACAGAAGCAGCAGGGAATGCTGAAACACAAGTGTCTCATGATCCTCTGCCTCTTGTGGAGCTCTTAGCTGAGCTTGTGGTCGCACAGAAGGCACTGTTGCTCCTTGGGCGGGGGGAAGGGGTGGAGAAGTGGGTTCCTGGCTAGCCATGAGTGCTGGGGCCGAGCTATGGGTGTGATGGATATGATGTCAGCGGTCTCAAAGGTGCTCCAGAGCTCCACATCTCTCTGATTGTCTCACAGCTCTGTGTCAGGCCTGGTCCAGGAACCATGAGGCTCTGTGTCTGCATCTTGTTGCTCTCCTTTACTGTATGTGCAAACGCTCTCTTATGGGAAGGAGGAAAATTTGTTCTGGATGCGATGGGAGGTAAGCTGCTGTCGTCACGGGCCTTTCTCTCAGGAGCCCCCTCCCCAAGCAGGTCACCAGCAGTCAGCGGAGGCAAACCTTGGAGCTGGCAGGTCCACAGCTCCACACTGCGGATCCTGCTGGTTTCTGCTGCTGGAAAAGGTCCTTGATCAGCCCGTTCTGTGCAAAGGCCAATGTGGAAGAGTGTCTCATTGTGTTACTGCTCCTTGGGCCTTTCAGCTTCTGATGGTACTTAACCATTTCTGGGATGACTCTTTAAAGTCAACATCATCTCTGTTTCCCTGCTTTTTCAGGGGCATGGGATATGTTCAGAGCATATAAGGACATGCGTGAGGCAAATTTTAAAGGTGCCGACAAATATTTCCATGCTCGTGGGAATTACGATGCTGCCCGAAGAGGACCTGGTGGTGCTTGGGCAGCGGAAGTGCTCAGGTAATGGAGCCTATTTGCCTTGTCATCAGCGAGTTACTCGGGGTCCAGTTACTCCAGTCAGAGTCCTTTTTGACTTGTATTTAGCTTTTGACCTAGGAGGACAGTGGAGGGGAGGAGCAGTTAATGTCTGAACAGCCCGTCTCCATAGGACAGCGCCTCTCTGCCCTCAGAGGCACTGGCCTTACAGGTTCCTTACCTCCGCATTTCTGGTGCTAAGGAGCTCTCGCTCCTTGCTGGTTCATTTCTTGACATAACGGTTGTGGTTCTATCTGCTCTGTGGACATAACAGATTCCACTGTGGTTCTCAGACAAGGACTGAGTATGCGCTCCCATCTGTCTTGGAGCAGTCCTGTGGATATCCAGCTTTACTGAGCGCAGAAATCAGCACGGGGGGGGAGTCGAATGCTGGCTGGTTCAGGTGGCCTTTTTTCTTCCTCCTAGCGATGCCCGGGAAAGCTGGCAAAGCGGCGTGAGCGGCAGAGGTGCAGAAGACACCCGAGAAGACCAAGAGGCGAACCGGTGGGGCCGGAGTGGTGGCGATCCCAACCGGTACCGCCCGGCGGGCCTTCCCGACAAATACTGACGCTGCGCGGCAGGCGCCCAGCCCTGCTCCCCTGTCACCCTGCTCCCCTGTCAGTCACCCT
>NW_010406345.1:8243-14368 GCF_000710305.1 Buceros rhinoceros silvestris | reverse complement strand
CGCTGAAAAAGAGGGGATGGAGGTGCTGGTCGTTCTCCCCAAGCGCGGAGGATGCCGTCCCCGCCACCGCGCCATGGCTCACCAGATGGCCGCTGTGTGCAGGAGGCCCCGCGCCTCGGGACGGCAGCGCCAGGCGAAAGGTTTCGATGTGTTTGTGGTTACAGAGGTGCCTTTGGCACAGCTGGCCTCCTGGCTGCAGAGAGCCGCCGAGATTAAGGGTGTCCTGGGCCCCCTGTGCCACATCAGGGCTGCGAGGGCCAAGTCACCGGAGCTGGGGGACAAGCGGCATTTCCACAGCTCCCTCTTTCAGGTGCCACGGCTGGCACGTCTCACAGCGCGGGAACGCTTCCTCTACACCCCACAGGAGATTGTGAACGATGCAGGGAGACACCCGTATGGGAGCTCGGCCTACGAGGAGCTCATTTTGCTGACAACATATTTAAACTATTTCAGGTTTAATTGTTTTACAATCTCAGCCAAGAGGGTGTAAACTTTTCACTGTTTATTTCACCTTATTACTGGCCACTTACACGCTAATCTATTCCCTTCACCATGTCATGAGCTTTCTGGGACAGCTTTGTCTTCTCATGTCTCTTCCACGATGTTTCTAACTAGCAACAGCCCTTCCCCCAGAAATGCTCCGACAGCAATAAACATGTAAAAGCAGAACGGTCCAAGATTCACGTCTAGAAAAGGTTCTAGAAAAGAACACACGCCAGAACAATCTAAGAGGCCCAGTGGGACTCCAGGTGATGGAAAATTCAGTGAGAAGGAACCTCTAGATACCTTAAGAATATTTTATCACTGCAATAGCCAGGTGCTAGAAAAGATTAACAGGCAAAGCTTAAAAAAACATCTGGAAACTCTGTCCCCCCAGTAATCAGCTGCTGCTCATCAAGAGCGCAGCTCCTGCGGTCTCCTGTTGAGGTGTTTCATCCATTTTTCCGTACAACCCACCCAGCCGCCGATCTCACCGGCCTTCCGAAGGTTTGCGATGTGAAGCGCACAGACCTGACCGCGGCACTGGTTTAAAGAAGCCATGTGGAAACCAAAGGCCGTTTGAGAGCTGGGAGGAGCAAGCACCCAAAGTCAGGTGGAAAAATGCTTTTAAGCGCAGACCTCTGCGTTCATGGTACTCCTTAATCTATCCTTAATCTGTTGGATTAAGGACAGCTTTGGTTTGTGGCTGTTGATGAAGAGTGGAACAAACCCAGCAGAGGAGCGGCCACGCACCAACCTTTCGCTGTAGTCACCGAGGAAGGAGGGGTGGAGGGACAGTCTGTTACTGCTCCCTGGGAATCCAGCAGCACAGGGGCTTGAGAGTGACACCACAACGGGCCGTGCTGTCGTGAGGCCTTGTCTGCCACAGCCAGACAAGAACGATCTGTTCGAAAACACGGTGGAATGTTTGTTTTTGTAGTACTGGATTTCCAAAATCCATCGTCTTTTTGTGGCCGACAAGCGCACTCCTTTCTTTGCCTCGTTAGCGCAGCGGTCGGAGGTCCGCACCCCTGCCTGGAAAACACGAGAACCGGCAAGGAAGCAATCCCAGCAAAAATCTGCATCATTCATGCACCGTCAGACAATGCTTGGGAGAGTTACAAAGGAGGGGAGGAGGAGGAGGAGGAGGAGGAGGAGGAGGAGGAAACCGCAGCGCTGCAGTCATTTGCATTATTTCCAGTCTCTTTTCCTTGCAATAGGCACTTCTAGCTTCCAAGCGGAATGAGTATGTATTTCCTACGCAGCTTTCCATACGCTTCAGCCTTAGGGGGGTTGAGTTTGCATCCCACCGTGCCCCAGTGCCCCCTGGGGAAGAGGCTGTGTCTGTAACACGTGCTTCCGCATGTTCAGGTAATGCTACATACGTACATACAAATGAACGGAAAAGCAACGGAAAACTCTGGGTTGTGGGTTACTGCTTGCCTCAAGGATTCTCTCCATGGTTCACCCTGGCTGCTTTACGCCATTCAGGCCACGTGAAACCTCCCAGGAGGTTTTATTCACCAGGATTAAAGCCAGGCGATCGCTGCTTTACATCCCTGGCTTTCCTCAGACCCAGCAGCAAGACACGCAAGCCGTTCAGCTGGAGCACTGCGCCTTCTTACAGCTCTTGTGAGCAGAGCCGTGACCACTAACATAATCCAAAACACACTTCTGGCTGCTCCGAAGCCAGCTGGGGTTTGCAGCAGCCCTGGGGCTGGTGCAGAGCCGCCCCGTGCCCACGTCTGGGGCCTGCAGCAAGCCCAGGTGCCAACGGCTGGCCCTGAAAATGGAAACCCCAGCTTTATCCTCTCGCACCGTGCTGGTGGTCCTCCGCTGGCAGTACCCGCAGCTCTGCAGCGTGGTTAAGCCGCACACACAAACATCGTTGTCCAGCGGTGGGCCTTTACTGGGCTGGTTTCAGTTGTTTTAGGAGCACAAACGGGAGCAAAGGTGCAGTGCGGTCCTGCTGGCCTATGACTCGGTTTTCACCTGCCTCTGCCTATAGATTGGGTACACTAGTTGCCTACTATAAGGTGAGTTCCCTAGATGAGACACTTTCAAATTTGCACTTTTTCTACTAGACCTGTGCATTCAAAATGTCATCGTACTCTCTTACCTGATGGCACGGAAGTTGTAACAGCATGTCTGTAACAATTCACTTCCTTACCCACAAAGTTCACTGGATGCTGATCCACCAGAGAAAAACCAAAGGATATTTACAAATACCATAATTAGTGCAAAAAGGAGAAATATCCCCAATTGCTGATGCTGGGAAGAAGATATTTTAATATAGACCATTCTAAACATCTGAAAGAAGGACCATATACAAACTGGGAGCACTTTAAATATGTTTATTCAGCAGCTATTGCAATCAGCCTCCAAAAAACTGGAGTCGCCTCTTGTTTCTGAACCGTGTCAAGTGATGAAAACGCCTACTAGAGAACATTGAAGCTAAACAGTGCACTCCTTTCTGAGAAACAGACACATCTATCAGGGATTAATCTCTTTGAAAAGGCAAAATATAAATATATACACTCTAAATTCACAACAACAGCTTAGACTCACAAGGTTAATTCAAGTGGGATAACGGTGGACAATCCACATCACGTAAACTGCCGTTGTAAGAGATCTCTGCTGCCTCCTCCTCAAACCCTGCCCGGTTTGGGTTTACGTTCCATGATCTGCCTAGCGCAGAGTTGAAATACAGAAGCGCTGAAGTGTTGAGTCTCAGGGGCTGTGCACAGGACCGGGAAGTGGGGCGATACTCTGCTCTCTACACGTTGCTCAAGGCGTCCACGCCAGGAAGAACCTTACCTGTTGGCAGTTAAACAATACCGACAAAGTTAAACCCTCTGTCCTCAGCCGAGCAAGCTTTACACTTGCAATTGAAACACTTAAACATATTAAAAAGTAAACCAGAAGTAACAAGTTAAAAAGGGAAGAGCTTGGCTCTACACAGGCTCCTGTTGACCACCGCGGCTCCTACGGCACATGGGTTACAATTAAACTGCTCCACACTGAAAACATCTTTCGGGGCTGTAGCGAGTAGCCAGTTACAGCCACACTCGTACACCAGCCACCCATTCTCAGTTAACAATCCCAGTACAATCCGCTATGGTCAGAGACAAACACCCAAGATCTTTTTCCATTAAGTGTGATGGCAAATAGATTTTCGATGGGATCACGGAGTTGCTGGATACTTCCTTCAATCCCTAGTGGCATGTAAAAAGAATTTTGGAGTGTGTGGTGGAAATTTTAAGAGAGAGTTAAGAAAAAGAACAAAGCTGCCTACAAGTCTTTTACTGGGACTAAAACACCCGGATCGAGGTATGCACATGCTTCATCACAGCTGATATAAGACAGGAATATGATCTCCGAGTGTGAGGGCCCAGATTATTAAAGTGCTATGTTCTCCAAAGCGTCTTTAGCTTTTTGTCCTACTTTAGTAATGAAGAGAGACCATTCTGGTTTTGCTTTTTCTCCAGAAAACCTGCCTTCTAGTGCTCGAGCTGTGTGGCAGTGCTGAATTTTAACACTCTTCACAACCCGCTAGTTTGCTGGGTTTGGGGTGGGGGTTTTTATGGCCTCTTTCTTTTTTCATTTTCAGCAGCTTTTCCAATTAGCTAGACTTCCGTTACATTTAAAAGATCACACGCACAAACCCACGTTTTGGGCCAAAACTTAAGACGAGTTTGTCCTTTTGAATAAATCGGTTGCCCGGTGTTTCCTTCTAGCCATCTGCATTCTTTCCTTTCGCCACCACTCCCCAGGCAACAGAAACAAAAGCTCTGTCTCGCGGGTGGCTGCTGGAGCCCAGCAGCTGCAGTGCAGTTTAGTGCAGTTTCCCTGCTACAGAGGAGCAGACGGCATTAGATAATTTACACATATTGGGAAACAGCTAATTACCAGAGGAAATGAAAACTCATTTCGAGGACAATGGAAGTCATTAGAAGGATCCTGTAAATTCGCACCGATCTGAATCCAAGCACCCTCATGCAGTGATCACTAGAGGGCTCCCCAAAACCAGGGAATTTCCAGCCATGTGCTGGAAAGGAGTTCTGGCAAGAGTTCCAGGCTGTGCTGACAAGATTTCCCCAACAGACACTGGGCATTTTGAACAGGCTGGTCAGCATGTCTCCAGGGAGCAGGTACAAAAGAGAGCCCGCTCTCCAGGCCCTTTTATTTTCTAGTCCAGCATTTCTGCTGTCCAGGACTGGCAGACTGTGCTGTTTGCAAGAACACTCCATTTTCTTGCCTCTCTCATGGCTCAAAAGCTTTGTGCAAGTCCACGTGGTTGAACACAAGACATTAATTCTATTGCTGTGCCTTCTTGAGTATCAACACCCGGCAGCGCACCCGCAACTACCCAATTTGATTCGCTCAAACCAGTTAAGATAAAGGGTGGTTACCCTCTAGCAGTTCCAGGCTGGCTCCGCCTCCCGTGCTGACATGGCTAACTTTATCCTCAGTGTTCCACTTGGCACAGCAAGTAGCTGTATCTCCACCACCTGTAGTACAAACAGAATCAATGAGGCACACCAGAAATTCAGATTTTGTTCGGCTTCAGAGCCAGAGCCTTGCTACAGGCTGGTCCTACTCCCAAATACACAGAGCTGGTACGTACAGCCGTTTTTAAAGTGCTGTCTCCAAGCTGAAGGACAGATGAAAACATGAGGAAAGAAACAATTTGACAAGTATTTCTAACAGGGTACTGGCGAGCAGAAGGTTCCCTGTGGCATTCAGAAAGACAAGAACAAACACCTACTCACCAATAATGGTGATGCTGGCTGGTCCTACTCCCAAATACACAGAGCTGGTACGTACAGCCGTTTTTAAAGTGCTGTCTCCAAGCTGAAGGACAGATGAAAACATGAGGAAAGAAACAATTTGACAAGTATTTCTAACAGGGTACTGGCGAGCAGAAGGTTCCCTGTGGCATTCAGAAAGACAAGAACAAACACCTACTCACCAATAATGGTGATGCTGCCCTTTCCAGTTACTTCTACCACTTTGTCCATCAGGGCTTTGGTTCCTTTGGCAAACTTGTCCCACTCAAAGACACCGACTGGACCATTCCACACGATTTGCTTGGCCCTTCCCACAACTTCAACAAACTTCTTCACACTTTCCGGGCCGCAGTCTAAGCCCTAAGACAAGAGAAGCCGCAGATGTACTTGCTGCCGACCCCCATCTCAAGTCACCTGTGTCTAGCTGGGGTCCTCAGAAGCTTCCCCCTCAATGGAGGAACAGAAAGATCTGCCACAGACTGCCGCAGCAGTCGGGTCTGGCGTGGTATTTATCCTCCTAGTATGAATAAGTAATTTTTAAATCAGTGTCAGGTGCTTGAAGCCATGGTTAGGAACTTTTGCCAACACCACTTGAAGTTCAGTCAAATAAAAGGGATTTCTACTGCATTCAGATCTGAAGTTTTTAGAAGAATTTTGCCGTTTTAATCCAAATCTCACAAAAGCTACATTTAAACTCAGGACAAGATTTCATTAAACCAACGCACTCTACAGCTTGACTGCCCTCACAAACATTGCAAAGGATCATGATTACTCCTTCTACCCCTTCAAGAGGTGCCCCTTCACCCCACTGCTGCCTGTTCCCTCTCGTAGTCCTCGCCTGTTCAAACCTACCAT
>NW_010406345.1:538-8160 GCF_000710305.1 Buceros rhinoceros silvestris | reverse complement strand
CCTGCCACCCACCCAGCACGAATGCCTGAAGCCACGGTGGCTTCCCCAGTCTGCGCATTCTCATCGAACTTGTCTGCAGTGATGAAGTCAACAGGCAGAGTGATCTTCACACCGTTCTTCTCTGCCTTGGCCATGAGGTCCTTGACAATTTTTGATCCCTCTTCGTCAAATAGAGAGTTGCCAATCTAAAGAAATTATTTGGGAAAAGTGAGCGAGAGGTGTTTGTATATCTAAGGGACGTTCTGACCATATTTTTCACTAGCAATTCTTTACCAAATTGCTCTTTTTGTACCTCCATATTGTTAAGCACTTTCAGGAAGGTGAACGCCATTCCACCACCAATGATCATCTCATTGACCTTATCCAACATGTTACTGATCAGCTGGATCTTGTCCTGAACTTTGGCTCTGGCGAGAGAAGGAAAAGGAATTAATAATGTAGCCACTGCCCAGAACAACTCAGACAGAACTCACTCCTTTCTAATCTTTAGCTAAGACAGCATAAAGCCTTGTGAGGACTTCTTGGATCAAAACAGGATTAATCAACTGCTAATCAGTAACGGCAATATTGACACGTCTCCTGTCCTCCCTCTTTAATGCCATTTATGGAACTTTCGTTGTTATCTAAAAGAAAGCTTTGTAAAAGACTTCAGAAAACAACCCTGAGCTAAACCGAGGCTGGCATTCAGGAGACTCGTCTGACAGCATTAGTTTGACCATGCCCTGCTTGGTGACATCAGACGAGACGATTTCCTCTTCTTGCTTTAGTTTCCCCATCCCTAGAACAGGGATTATGGTGTGAATTCCACTAATAAAATGCTTTCAGACCTACACAAGAAATAGGTGGTGTCTCTACAAATCCAGCCTTACTGACCATGGAGCACTCCAGTGCGAACCAGCCACCAACCTCAGTTTAAGCCGCAAAGCTGCTCGTGTTGCTGCACTGTGGGAATGGTAAAGCATTGACGGGCTGCGACAGACCCTGCAGAGCCCATCTTGCCATGTGCCAAGCAAGAGGTGTGAAGGTGAATTCGAGTTTTGTTTCTTTCCCTTGCACATACCCGCTCCTGGCACTGAATTTCTTTCCTGCACGTGTTTTTTCTTTGCCAACACATTTCACTTCCACTTTACTCGTTAGTACAGTTGTTCTCAGCTCATCCTGTAGGGCCAGTTTTGTCATATATAAACCACAGCAAACCTGCAGCTGGACCACATGCAGCTTCTGAGCGTGGCTTCCCTCTGGTACAAGTGAGCACAAAAGGTTTTGTTGTTCCCACTGGATTTACAACACTTCCAGACTTTGGATCTGATACTTCAGCATTTTGGCCATCTTAGCTGCTGCTCTAACTCAAACATCTGATAAGTAACACTTTCCCTTGGCAATACACCTGCAGCTTCCATCAAAGGCAGTGAGGACAGTATAGCACCTACTGATGGCTCACCTGCAGCTGCAAACCCTGGGGGGGTTCTAATAAAAGGGAAAAAAGCATTGTTCAGAATAACCAGGGTCACGGATGTTTAAAACTTTATCTGAGGACTGAACACTACTTCTTAAAAAACATTATTTATGGGTGGCAAAGAGCAGGAACAAGCCACATACTTCCACCGAGTACGCGGGAATGTTACAGTGTCCCAGCTGTGTTCCTTAGCAAAGGATTTTAATTCACCTGATGAACTGAAATACTCCATCACAGAACTACAGTGCTGAACTGGGCCCACACATGGGAGCAGCAATGGGCAATCACTTCTACACTTGGTTCTGCACCTCCGGGTTTCTCCGCACACTAGCGGCTGCAGAAGAGCAGAGGCCCACCCAGCTACAGGAGGTCACCGTTGTGTAATGACAGACCGCGTCAGTTCACAGAGTGCTGAGCCTGCAGGATGCTCGTACTCTGAACTGGGGAGGAAAAGTCACCCACAGCGATTCAGGGCCATCATGTGTTATAGCTCGCCTCAATCTGGGGAACGTGAGCTCAGGAAATGTGATGAGCAGACCCTGGCAGTACCATCACCGAGCGGACACGGTCAGTCAGCTCCTCTCTAATCCACACCTTAGAGATCTCAGCACTTGGCTACAAAGCGAAACTGCAGGTACACTTAAAGGAAAGCACTTGTTTGAACCAAGCCAGAGTAACTCTTCCTTCCTTACGGAGGAGTTAAGAGTCAATACCCTCTTGAATCTTACCCTCCAAGAATTGCTAAGAACGGTCTCTCTGGACTCTCCAGGGCCTTAGCAAAATAATCCAGTTCTTTCTTCATCAGAAAGCCAGCAGCCTTCTGAGGCAGATTGACACCCACCATGGAGCTGCAGAGAAAAAGAGTGAGGAAAGGAAGATTCCTCTGTCAGTGCAGGTGCAACACCCCCATGTCTCACAGCGTTATTAAGCCAATCTCTAGTCAGCTGCAGCCATGAGAATAGCCACTGCCTCACTATGCTTACCTCCAGAGATTGTTTTTACACAGATGTATTGATATGCAAGAGATTTATAGTGTTAACTAGTGATCCAAAACACTGAGGGACAAACGAGCACAGCAAGAGCAGAGATGTCTTCCTTCAATAGCACTGGATTATAAAATCAAGCTCAGAGAGGACCACAGAGTTTGCAAGCACGCGTTATCTAAACATACCCCATGAGAATAACCCATCTAAGAATCTTTTGGAAAAGAGGCCTGCTGTAATTGCAGGACAAGTCCTAGGCAAGTAAGCATTGTGTCTTCAAAGCCTAAAAAGTCAGGTCAAGTCTTCAGAGTTTCAGCTGTCTCCTCTTCCCAGAGGCAACCTTGAGAGACCAGACACTGCTGTCAACTCCCTCCACTACACCCATTACTCAGGACCAGACATGGGAGGATGACGACGGGATAAGCCCAAAAGGAAGGTACAACTCATTGCGGCCCTGCAGTCCTGCCTGTGGAAGGCTGATGGATACACACCTGTGGGCTCGGTGTGCGGTCCCAAAAGCATCGTTGACGTAGACATCTCCCAGTTTAGAAAGAGAGGCTCGGAAAGCCTCCACTTTTGCAGAGTCGGCCTTGATCTAAAAAAGAGAAAGAATGACAAGTTTGTGTGGTTCAGGTACACGGAGCTGATTCTGAAACTACAAGTCATATCACTGACTTTGACTTCAAAGCCAAAGCAGAGCAGTCAGCTGGAGAAGCTCATTAGTTCATCCTGTGGGTCACTGTATTTCAGATGCCCTGTCCCAGTCCACTAGGAGCCACAAAAAGGCTTAAATGATTTAAAGTCCCCAAAACTGCTATTACAGACCTGAGGACTGTTCCCACTTCCAGTTTCCAGTCCATCAACAGAGCAGGAGTGAACTGCAGCACTACCAGCCTTTCAGTCTCCCTCCAACACATTTCCTGTTTTGTGCAGTGAACACAGGTAACACAGGGCATGCAGAGACAAGGCACTGCTGGGATGAGACTAAACAAACTTATGCTGCTGCTGAGCAAAAGTGTTGTCTCCAAGCGCCACAGGTACAAGGATGACCTCCTGAAGGATTGCTTTAGTGACTGCATGGAGGATTAATTTAGCAATAGCCTGCACGCTACAACAGGCCACAGTGGAAGCAGCCAACGTCAGAAAGCTGGAGACAAGCTCAGCACGTAGTGGGCAACAACAGATGCATTTCTGTTAAAAGACTTTCTCTCCATCCTCCAAGCATCCCACCAAATCCTCATGGGACGGCTCACATAGCTCGGTTTTCTTTCCCACCACAGCAGGGTGGCAGAGCTCACTCTAACAGTATGTGACCACTCCGCCCCAGTTTACAGCCACTTGCTCCTGACCAACGGCCCAGCCTGGCAGTCAAGCCATCACCTCTGCAACTGCCTTTCTGCTTTCTCAGCTCGCCATCCCCAGGGAGGCCCCTGCTAGCACCCAGACGTAACGCTACAGGGAGGGTGGCAGGAACATACTCTTAACATACGGCAGATGGGTTCAGCATAGCTTTGGGTGCTCTTTTATTCACACGGCCTGAGCAGAAGACAAGCCAAAGGGACTACCCAGGTCATAGAAGGAACCACTACCACTCGTTCTGCTTCGGAAAGCCACCATGTCCAAGCCCCAGTTAGTAATCTCACAGTGCATCACTATTTCCGAGGCACAGACCTCCCCCTCTGTTAGGATGAGAAGCAGGTCTTCAACAGCACCTCTCCTGCTGTGCTCAGCTGCAGCCCATGCGTCTGGTTGCGTCCACCCAGCTCAATAAGCTGAGAATTACAGAAATGCACAAAACCAGGGACTGTTCCCCAAAGCAGATTGAATTCTTGCCCCACTCTTCTCCCTGCCACCACAGTGACTTCCAATGGCACACAGTTCTAGCAGCGAGCAACTCCAGACTTGTTCAATTTCTCACTGCCATCTTCAAAGGCTTACAAGTTCTCTGGGCTGTTTTTCTAAGCTACAGGAGTCCTGTGTCGGCCCATAAAGGGCACCACAGGGTGTCAGCATTCTGCTCCACGCACAGAATCCGAAGAGAGCCAAGGCCTCTGTAAAGTCAACGGGGTCACCATTGCTAAGAAAAGCAGCTGTCTGGAGTGAACGTTCTTCCTGACCTTCAAGAAAATGTCAGAGGTGCAAGGCAGCGCCTGGTTCTAGATGACTACTCGTAAGAGCAGACAGATTTGTAAAAGGGTTTGATAACCTCTGTGCTGCAGAATGTTTGAACACTATATTAAAACTGGTTATCTAATAGCCAGATAACCAAGAAAGAGGCATCATTCTCATGGCAACTGTTTCCAACAGGCCTTGGTTTTTCAGACATCCCAGAATAAAGGCTAATAAGCAGCCCTATTTTGCTGCTTTCTCCTTCTTTTACAGACTACAGAGTCATCTACAGCCTTTCACTTCAGCTGTTTCACTGTGGAAATTCAACGCATTTGACTCAGACTTTTGCACGCTGTTGTACAAATTATCAGACACGTTGAACTGTAGATCTCTGACATCTTCCTGACAGCAAATTCATGAACAGCACTTCAGACAGGCTGCTGGCTCCTTGTCAGCCTGCAGCAAACAAGATACTAAGACTAGAGCAAAAGACTAAGACAAAAGCTAGACCTGAAGCCTCTCACCTTGTTCCCTGAAGCATCCTTCCCTTTCCCTTCTTCTTCTACATGGAATCGGAGGTTCTCTAGCAGGATGACGGAACCAGCAGCAGGATTAGCACAGGCTGCCTCCACTTCAGGACCAACACAGTCCTTCAGGAATAAGACCTCCCTGCAAACACAAGATAATCACCATCATCTCACAGTGACTCTTCCTTTCAGAAGGGAAAGCATCTGGCTCTGCTGACAGAGGGGGCCTGATGCAGGCTGGACTGCTCTTCTACTTCACCTGCCCAAAAGCGCTTTAAGCTCCACAGCTACTGGGGCCAAGGAGAACTTGTCAGGCATGGGAACACCATCTGGGCGGCCCAGGTGACTCATCAAAACCACGGACTTGGCTCCATGATCCAAGCAGTGCTTGATGGTAGGAACAGCCGCCTTGATTCTGTAATGGCAGAGAACAAGTTAAAAAGGATTCAAGTAGAGTTTACCAGGCAAACCGACTTAGTGACCACTGACACAAGAGCCCTAGGAGCTGCGCCTCAAAAATGACAAAAGAAAAATGGAGGGTGAGAACAATTACTGGATACTACTAAGAAACAGAGCAAATTTTCACACACAGCCAAAGGGATGCAGTTGTGAAATGGTCATAAGATTTCAACTTCTAATTTCCTGGTACGAGCAAGGACAGCTTCATCATGTTTCTGTTCAGGGACTGCTAACAGCACTAGGCTAAAGTCAGAGGGAAAACAGACTTCGGGGCTTCCACCTGGGGTGGAAATTACAGCTCACCTTTGATTGTTGGTTATTTTGTGATCCTTCATGGGAACGTTGAAGTCAACCCTAGGAAAAAATAGAAGAAATAAAACTAAATATTTAATTTTTCTTTTACAAAGAGTGAGGAAACCTGACAGTAAAGGTGCTGGCTAGACCTCGGAAGAGAAAAACGAAACGTGACATTGTGTCCTCTGAGGCCTCTACAGCACGTGGTTGGACCCGTACGGCAAGCAGGCAGGCTCAGGAAGCTGCCTGCTTATTGCCTACAACTCTGAATTGCTGTTCTCCGCAGCCCAGTGCCGTGGCTTATCGCATTCCTACGGGAAGACCTGACGTGGAACTAGAGGTAACTTCCCAGATGAAAGGGAGGAGTTTCACCAGCCATTTCTCCCGCGCTTCTGCCCATGTGCTGGCTCGCAGCAGCAGGAAGCTGCGTTGCGTAACAGCAAAGGCAGAAATTACTCACCAAGCAGCGGAAGGGAACATCTAATTGACTGTAACAGCGTATCAGAACAAGGAAAGTGAAATAGGGTGTTACAGTTTACCCTTCATCTTTCTATATCTATATTAAAGAACAAAAAAATTCAGGAAGTTGCTTGAATCCTCCTGCACCCTGCTCAGAATGAGAAATGCATTGAAAGCATGACAAAAGCTTCCAGCAAAATGGGAGTAGCTGAGCAGAAAGAAATTGAACTGGCAGCCCCAAAGGACAATGGACTAAGTCTAGAAAGGGGAAAGAAAAGCACCATTATCATGCTATTAGTCTAAAATGAGAGAACAAAAGAATAGTTTGCTTTGCAGAGCCATCGGAGCTACAAAAGAAAGACCCAGCTCACCCTTCTTAACCCCTGGGGACAAGGGAAACTTGAGCTCCCCTTGAGCCCTTCCTCCTCCCATTCCCAGGTTCTGAAGCTTTGGCAGGAGGACTGGAAGATAACCGCCAAAATTACGATGAACAGGAGAAGAAAAAAAGAGAGATCGATTTTAATAGTCCTGAGAGCACATGGTGCTCAGGGAAGTGAGATGCAGGCAGGAAACCCACTGAACGGCTCTTCATCTGTTCTAGCAGCCCATCACAGGACTGCAAAGAATGAAATGTGCAGCGAGTCGGAGACCAAGGCAAGGTTGTTCTCCGGAACACAACCCAGAAAAGGAAAAACCAGTCCGACAGCAAAAACCCCAAATCAGTTGTTACAGAGAGAAAAAGATCTTTGGTTGTACCCGGCTCAGGAAGCATATGCCAATTCTGAGCTGGCTTCTTCAGCACTCATCATGGGAGCTAGTTTCTGGTAGCTGAATTTCTAGGGAACTACTTCAAAATAAGATGACAGAGAGACAAGATAAAAAGAGCAAGTTGTCCAACACAGACTACAGAGAAGAGAAGTTACGATTTTGTTATACGTGTCTGCTCCCCAAGCAAGGTAACAGACCCATAGTAGTGACATTACAGTGACTTTGGACAAAGAATCCCATAATTAAGTGTATTTCGAGCAGGATGTATCATGATCCACCTCAGTACCCTCATCTCCCAGTAGCAGGAATTCCAACATTCAGCTTTCAGCAGCCCTTGGTGTTTTATAAATAAGCTATGAATTCCCATTTCATGGTTTTACATCAGGATGTGCTGAATACCCATGATTTGACTCTTGTCGCAAAAAGCAGAATTATTTGGGTGGCTGGCCAGAGCCCTACTTTCTCTTTTTTTATTGCAACGCTTCTGGGATTTGCAGGAAGGGAAAAATCGAGGAATAAGCTTTTTTTTTTTTTTTTTGTAGTGCTCCCGCATAAAAATACGGTAGG
>NW_010406345.1:0-329 GCF_000710305.1 Buceros rhinoceros silvestris | reverse complement strand
GGCGCTGGCCACCGTGCACCCCGGCTTTGCCAGAGCTGAGCGAGGCCTGGACTTACACGCCTCGCCGTCAGTCACAGCCCCCTCACAAGGAATCGGATACACGCTCTGGTGGGTAATTCAGGATGCGCGGGGCCCTTCCAACACCCAGCGTACGAAAAAAAAAAACCACAAACGAAAGCAAAACCCCACAAAAAATAACTTGCCAGGCTCAGGTAAGAAACTCCAGGGGACAGAGATGACTTGCTGCTGCTGCTGCCTGGGGAAAGCTGCGCGGAAACCCGCCCGACCCCGGAGCCGGCGAGGAGCCCACCGAGCCCCGCGGCCTGCCC
>NW_010406344.1:0-12439 GCF_000710305.1 Buceros rhinoceros silvestris | reverse complement strand
ATCTCTGGCCCTGCCTCTTCCTCTTATTCTCATGATGGCCCTAATTCATCATCATCCCACTTTAAGCTGACTGATTTTTTGGCTGGTCAGGGGCTGAACTTGCTCTGGGCTTCTTCAGCCTGAGGAGGCAGCATTGGGGGCACTTAATTGCAGCCACCCCAATACCTATGAGAAGTCTATCAGAAGACAGACCCAAACCCTTTGCAGTGATGCATGGCAGGAGAACAAGAGAAGAGAGGATTGCATATAAGGAGGAACTTCTCACCTGTGAGGTCAGGGCCATGTGATATAAGGCCAAGATCAACAAGGGCAAGTGCAAGATCCTGCACCTGGGTCAGGGCAATCACCAGTATCAGTGCAGATTGTAAGAGGAATTAATTGAGAGCAGCCCTGCAGGAAAGAATTGGTGATACTGGTGGATGAAAAGTTGGAGATGAGCTGACACTTGCAGCCCAGAAAGCCAGTCTGGACTGCAGAAAAAGGAGTGAGGCCAGTAGCTGGAGGAAATAATTCTTCCTCTCTATGTTGCGTTTCTGAGATCCCACCTGCAGTACTGCATCTAGTTGTGGTGTCCCAGTAAAAGAATGAGATGAACCTTTTGAAGTGGGACCAGAGGAGGGCCATGAAAATTATCAGAGAGCTGGCACACCTTTCCTGTGAAGAAAGGCTGAGAGAGTTGAGATCGTTTAGTTTGGAGAAGAGAAGGCTCCAGAAAGACCTTATTGTGACTTTTTAATACTTAAAGGGGATTTACAAGAAAGAAGATGAGAGACTTTTTACCAGGGCTTGTAGCAATAGGACAAGATGTAATGTTTTTATACTAAAAGAGGGTATATTTCAATTATGTATAAAGAGTAAATACTTTACAATTAGGGTAGTGAGACACTGGAACATGTTGTCCAGAGAATACGTGGACATATTCCAGGAGTCCTGTTCCTGGAAGTGTTCAAGGACAGGTTGGATGGGGCTTTGAGCAACCAAATCTAGTGGAAGGGGTTCCTTCCCATGTTAGAGGGATTTGTACTAGATGATCTTTAAGGTCCCTTCCAACCCAAACCATTCTGTGATTCTGATTCTATGACAGTCCAGCAGTGAAGCATCTTGAACATAAAAATTGTGGAATCTCTGTCCCATAAGCTTTATAAGACACTAGTACAAGTCTCCTGCAATGAGATGCTCTTCCCAAATACTTGACTGTTTTGCCAAAGTGCATCAAAGACAAATAGTCATTAAACTTTATTTTTGTTCATTTTTTTCAACAATTAGAGTTCTCAGCAGAATTTTTGTCAATACTAGAAAAACATTTCTCAAGCCTTCCTTGAAACAGTGCTTCTCAGCAAGCTTTTGTTTTACCAAGTTATTTTTTGTAAGGAGCAAGCATGAGAGAGCAGTATGTTATGAAAAGAAGAAAGTTTTCCTTTGTGTTACAGGCTAGCGGTGCTAGGATCTAATGTCTCTTGAATGGGATTTAGTGGAGAGCTGTGCCTAAAGGGCTTATAATTATACCGACCATGGAAAGAGAAAAGATGAACAGAATCTGTGTTGAGTCCAACAAGAAGTTCACATGCTTGAGAGTTATTTAATTGGATAAAATTGGAACCTTTTGTTTAGCAGCCTACATTCATACCAGATTGACAACCCCAGAAAGATGAATACACAAGAAATAAATAATTTTCATTTACTATTATGTATATCAAAATCCTGACTGTTTTCAGCTGTTATACAGAAAGGAGAAAAAAGTAATTAGTCAATCTTCAGGTTAAAGAATTTACAGAATGCGAAATGAAAATAGAGGCAGCACCTGAAAAATTTAAAATAATAAACTCAATAAGAATGTTGTACTTAAGAAAGAAATCAAATTAATTAAAGATTAATTAATCTAATTGTTTATTATGAGAGCAGATAAGCACCATTTTGAATGATAACCTTCATGAAGACAGAGCTATAAATTGTTCAACAGGTTTAATCTGTTGATTAAGCATATGAACAACTTTAAAATAAGAATAAAATAAGCATTATTTGACAGGAAAGTTTTGCATTTTGTATGTCTCTTGTCTACCTTGTAATCAGTACCTGAATGTGAAAGCAGTGAATACAATGACGTCAGCAACAAACTGTATTAGCTTTTTAATTACCAGTGTTGTATGGTTCTGTATGTGTTCATAGATGAATGTGAAACTAGAGCTGAGTTCCTGAGATCCCATCCTGTATAAAGTGATTTGTGAGAGAATGTCTTCAAACTGCTCCGGTAAATTAACTAATTTCTGAAAAGTTTTCTGAGGCAAATCAGAAAGGAAGAACTCAGACTTCAAAATGAGCAATCTTAGCCTAGTAAAAATACAGCTAAATACATGACAATGTATGGAGAGAGAGTGACATCATCTTGAAGGTCAGCTAGATATTGAATTACCAGGTAGGATGAATTTTAGAGAGCAAAATGTAACAGCTAAGTAGTTCCTTCCTGTCTGTCTTTTCTGGCTGCTTAACAGAAAGCAAAGGTCTCCCTCTTCTGTGTGTTAATTTTTGCAGAGTTAAGAAAGCCAGCTCTAGGTCACTCTTCATCCAGGATTGTAGGTATGGTTTGTAGCTCTTTAATCCAGGCAAACATTAGCACATTTTTTTTCTCTGTCCCTTTTTATTCTGTCATTAGTTAGCAGTATAATATGTCAATGTGTTTTTTTTATTGTGATGTACCATAAATATTTGTATCCTCCCAGCTTGAATGTTCTTACTGACCTTATTTCACAGGCGCTTATAATTAAGACCATATCTCTCTTCATGCACGCTTAAATTATCTACAGAGTTTTTATCTAGGTAAAGATTTTCTGGAAAGAATTTATTTTAAACATAGCCAACTTGTTATTTAGGTAATCAAAATATATATGAAGTAATTTCATTTCTGAAAACTTAACTGATATACTTAACTAATGTTTTACTTACTATAGTTCTGAAAATGAAAAATAAAGACTATTTAGTATCGCTCATGCTCTGTAAAAATTCCAGAGAATCTTGAAGTACACCTGCCAATCTGTTTTCCTGCTACTTTAGATGTCATTTTAATCTTTGCAGCTGCTTACAAACTAACCGAAAATTTGGGAATGTGGCTTGTTTTGGAGTTTGTTTTGTTCTCCAAGGGAATTACCCAGTTGTAATGCTCTGTCACTTCTTTTGACATAGTCCAAAATAAAGTCTTTAAATCACAACTATGTGCATCATACTTCTCTATATTAAAGCAGCTTATCCCCAGCAATTATCAGATTACGGCAGTCCATTTTTCAGTACCCATTTCTACCAATTTTGTGAACAGGGTTTTGTTCCACAGTACCTTGATGCTATACTTTTTAAACCCACCATACTTTGTTATCTTTAAGTTTTTGCAGAATGAGAACCTGCGTGAAAATTTCTCTGCATGGTTTGCTATCCCTTTTGAATGACCACATCTCCTTCATCTCAAGCACTGTCTTCTATTTCATTGCAAACCCACATGCTCTGGGCGTGGTGACCTCTTTAAATATCTCACCTATAAACCTTTCATTCTAGTGAAGGCTGCATACTGTGGCAATTTGTCTGTTGGGATCATCAGTCTTGCTCTTGAGGTTCACATATGCTCTCTTCAGATGTCTTCATCCAGGAAACACCACATCTTATTCTGCTCGCAGATCATAAGATTCCTCTTTGGTTTAGGTCCCTAATCCCTCAGACTCAGAGTCTCTTTTAACTTGTAAGAATAATACTGAAAGGGGAAAAAAAGACAATAAAACTGGATGTAACGACAGCCAATCAGTCAGTAACCCCCCTTACTCCTCCCTTACCCACTTACAATCAGCAACAGCTGTAGTGCAATTAAACTCAGCAGGTGTTCTGAGGAATTATATTTTATCACCACCATCCTCTCTCCTTCTCCCTCCCCCTTCTCTCCCCTCACTCCCACAAGACCCAACTGCTTTTTTTATAGGTCTATAAAAAATAGAGTAAGTCAGATATATAATAGCACTAAAGTAACCAAAGAATTAGTAAAAGAAGATGAAGATATATTGAATAAAATGTGTTCACAGATATTAATGGGGAATGTTTAGAATAAAAATATTAATATTCCTTAAATTGATAGTTATAAACTCTTCAGCATGTCTTCATTGTATCTTCACTTCATGTAAAGCCCTTAACTTTATTGTACAAGGTTCTGAACAATCTTGACTGGATTCAGCAATGCTATTCATCATATGATAAGAAAGCCATGATGATCGTTTTGTGTGGGCTACTCACATGCTTTAAATTATCTATGCGTGCAAGTGCTCTGATAATCATAGTGCTTAGCACCTTGAAGAATTAAGTGTTAAACAAGAAATATTATTATCAATTCATGGAAATACTAACTCTGAAAGGGTTAACTGGAAGACTCACAATTTTTGTGAGCTACTACTACCTGTCCCTGAAAAACTGGTTCAAGATAGTTTTTGTAGTGAATATTGTCATTAGAAGGAAGAAAATAAATCTTGTTTAGCATTTCTTTCATTGATGCTTGTTTAGTGTATCCTCACTTTCTTAGCTTACTTTAGACTTTCTTTCTATGGTCAATATGTTCATCATGTTTTCTAGCAGATATTTGTATTTGTATTTACTCAGCTTTACCAGTTTGCTGTAAAGGCAGTAACCAGGCAGATGACAGCAGAAGTGGTAGAGTATTCTGATGTTAAAATACCATTTTAATATAAAAGTTCACTCTTTTTCTCAAAAATATTACTTTTCTGAGATCTTGCTGCATGTGAATTAAATATCATAAGGAAAACATAATTTTGAAACATTCTACTTGATGATAATATTATGAAGACAATTTCTTTTGAATTTGCTGTTTTAAATACTTACTGAATTCTAAATTTTTTTTAATTCATTTTAAATTTCCATATGCTGTAGTTAATGCAGTCATTTTTTGTTACAGTGTGATCACCTAAAAGAGCTTAATCAAAACTGGATCTCATGCTCTTATGCCAATAAAATTTACTGGAGTAAAAAATTGAAGAGTTTTAATTAGTATGACCACATGTTGCAGCATCACATGGTACAGTGTATGTAGCCTTCTGTGTTGACTGAGGCTCTATGGCTCTGAATTAGGTATTTTGTTAATAGCTAGTATCTGTTTTAATATTTTGCCCCAAGAATGTATTAAAACAGTATTCTAAAAGTTTATAATTATTCTTTAAAATGTTAAAAACACCTAGAAACTTGAGAGTTTTTCTCTCAAATGGGATTTAAGTACATGCAGATCAGAATTCTCTTATAGCTTGTAATTTAATTTCACAGAAGATGTTAGAAGGAAGCACACATTCGAAAGAACTAAGCCAGTGAAAAGGTTCAATACTGCTCATGGAATAGGCAGGCAAAGGTCTTGGGAGGAAGTTAATCATGTGCTCAGAGACCATAAAAGTACACATACAGGCAGATAAACATTGCACAACCAAACCTAGCTGATGCATTTCTTAGCCTCAGACCGTTGATAATCTTTTACCATACTTTTAAAATGCAATTCCCTAGTATTGAAGCATCAAACACGTCAACAAAGACATCTAGAACCTTACTGACTGCTCTGAACAATGTTAGTAGGACTGTAATATTCAGAGCTAATGAAGCTTTTCAGCAAGTGAAGATTGAGAATAATACAAATAGTGAATTTTTAAACATTATATGAATTGACCTGTATAGAGGTACTTGGCTCTATAGTTTAGGAGTGTGTATGACCACTTAACCCCTAGATTTCACAATTATTCTTAAATCATAAAGAACATGGAGTATAGTAGGGAATCCTGGGCTGTATTACAGGTTTTATAAGGTAATGTTCTATATACCTTTCTGTTCTCTCCATCCCAGCTGCCTTCTTTCTGCAATTTCTTCCATTTCTTTTGCCTCAGCCTGTCTCTTTCTCCCTCTAAGCAGCCAAGAAATCAATTGGTCTGGCATTCCTTTCCCTCTGCATATAGCTGGAGCATTTCTAAAGCTCAGTTCATTGTAAAGTTTCTAGTCTGGCTAGGAAGATATTAAAAGAGAGACATTTCATCACATTTCTCACAGCAATTTAACCTTCTAGGGGAGAATCATTAGAGATGAGTGAGGTATTAGGAAATAATTCACTTGCCAAAAAATGTGACTCACCACTATCAGTGGAACTGGTTTGAATTCACCAAATACTTTCCAGTCTTCAGTATTTGATATATAAGTTGCTGAAGGTGTAGTTTCTTCTTTTACCCTATATTCCAGGGGCTGAACAGTCCTCAGAGTTATGAAACCAAAGTTTCATTTAATGGATCTGAACTTTTGGCTCTCCTCTTTGTCTCAGTGGTGCATTATATAACGTGGAACATGGAAAAGGCTCCAACAGGAGATCCCATTTTTTCTAAATTAACTGACAGCATTTTTACTGGGATACCTTAATGAAAGTTCATTAACAAGGAATTGTATTAAATCTCTATCTTCATATTTCAGGAGTGGTGCTTGAGGAAAGAAAAATCAACTTCTTTTTTCTTTTTTCCGTTTCCTTATAAACATCACATCAGGCATTCTGGAGCAGGATGTGCTAATTTCAGTATAGTAAATGGATACTGCAAGTCAAAGATGTTAACATGATCCCATCTCTTTATAATAAGCAATTAAACAAGGTCTGGGATTTTCAGTACTATGAGACTTTGATCTGCCTCTCAAAATCTCCTATATAAGTTATCAACACTGAGTAAAGCCTTTTTGAATTATTTTCAAAGATGGAGAGAAAAAATGACCATAAAGCATGTTAAAAATGAAGTGCTGAAAAATGCTTTTATTTTTAGTGATTTCCCGATTTTCTTTTCTTTGCCAGAAACAATCATTATAAAAGAAAACCTTTTAGTGCTGTAGGTCAGACAATACTATGTACAGTTCTTGTATCAGTGTTTCAAGAAAAATATTGTGGAATTAAAGAAAGTACGTGGAAAGACAACTAAAATGATTAAGGGAATGGAGCACCTACCTTATGAAGAAAGACTAAAGAGGCTTGGCTCTTCAGTCTGGAGAGGAGAAAACTGGTGTGTGTGTGTGTGTGTGATGGTTTATAACTGAAGTTTACACAATTGTAGAAGCAGTGAGTAAACTGAATACGGAACTATTGTTCATTAAATCCCTCAATACAAGTAGAAATTGCTCAATGAAACTAGCAGGTGGCCAGTTTAAAACAGTTAAAAGGAAGTAGATAGTGAACTTATGGGATTTGCTGCCATGGGATTGTGTAGAGCCGGAGAATATCAGTCAATTCAAAAAGGGATCAAGACTAATACATGGACCACAGGTCCATAAATAGATACTAAAAGCACTTAGCAGACATGTACCCTATTATACCTCTAACACAATAATTGTGGATGCTGGTGAAGGAGATGGACCACTGAAAATGCCCAGCTTCCTGCATTCCCCCTATATAGCTTCCCCTATTATCACTGTTGGAAACAGAAAACTGGTCTTGATGGTCTGACCCTGGAGAGTATTTTTTTCGTGTGTGTGTTCCTGTCAGTGTCTTATGTATGATTGCAAAAGCTGGAAGAGCTGGGAGTAATGTCATCTTGAGTGAGAGAGTGGTATCTATAAGAAGCAATGGCTTCCATCTTCTGATGTTCTCTTAATAAGAACCAAGCACAAAATGGAAGTTTCTGTTTCATATAGCTGCAATACACCAGCCAAACTTTAACATTCTTGCCTGTCTGAAAGGCAGTTTTCTACTGTCTGTTAAATATTTATCACCATACTAAGCTTTTTTTGTGAATGAAGAACACAAGACTCCGTACCATATTTGATAATTACCCTGATTTGAAGTCATTATCAATAGTAGTAAAAACCATTTTTTCACGTAGTAGAGGGACAAAAATGGTTGATATTAGCTACTTAACATTGCTTGTCATTTCACCTTGCTATTAGACCATTCTGGATGCATTGGATTAAACACAAGGATAACAAAGATGTAAATATATGATACAGAATGAAATAGTAGCCTCCAGTTTGAATTCCATCACACATAGGATATTATTAAAAAATTACCACAATATATATGCCACATAAACATATATAACACCCTTTGTCTAACAGTAAGGGAATACCATAAACTTCTGGTTTGTTTCTAGCCTGTTTGAGCAAAGCACTAGGAGTCCTGGTGCCCTGCATCCAAGGGCATTTGCTTCCTTTCATAGAGCTACATTAGCTACAGTCCTGTCAAGTAACTAACCAAAATATGGGCCATTTTTATTGTTCACTGAGGCAGGCCAAGCAGCGTAGCTTAGATTTCCCTGGTGAACTTCTCTGTGTGTGAAGATTAGCATGTAGATTTGTCAAGATAACAAGTCTGGTGAAATTGGCAGTGTTAGGTTAATAGTTGGACTCAATGATCTTAAGGGCCTTTTCCAACCTAAATGATTACACGATTCTGTAAGGGCTCCTAGCTCACACACTGGCAAGCCTCCTAGCGACCTGTCATTCGTATTTTGTTTTGTGCCTTCTCTTTACTTGCTATTATTAAAAATTAGATTGATTACTTCTGTTTGGCTTCTATTTCTTTTACAGAAGCTTTGAAAACCTCAGAAAACCTATAGTCTTCCAAGCTGTATAGTACATATTTCGTATTTCCTGTTTCCTGGAGGCTGTCCTGGGGAAAGGCTGCAGGCTTATAGATGTTGATTTGTAGTTAAGGCTCTGTCCCATCTTCTGGCCTGGGTTGTATTTCCTCTCCTACCACTTCTGACCTGCTTGTGGTTCAGCGTCTATTATGGATTTCATTGGTATTTCTCACCACTTCATTCTCACATAGACTGTCTACTCATCATCCTAGGCAGCATTGCATAGATTTGTATAATGTCCAAAAATATTTACTCTTGTTCACATACATAGAGAAGACTCCCGCAGTGCAGAAGCAACCTCCTACAATGCTTTCTAAGCCACTTTCATTCTCTGATCTACCTGAGAGGCATCTAGGTCTTCATTTTCTTTGTCACTTGAGAAGGGAGGACATTTTACTCCTCTCTCACTTAAGCAATCAATTCTAGTCATCTTACCTGCAAACTCCTTGCATGCATTTCTGGGGATAGACATCTCCCTACTAGTCCTGCTCTTGAGTCGAATAATTTGCTGCTCAATCTTCTAGCTATGGGAATCAAGAGGGCTAGTCAACTGAGAGTGTATAAGTGTATCCTTTCTCCGCCTTACCCCATCAATTTTTGCTTGAGTCATCTGATATTGCGAAAGGCATTTTTGGCTAACCCAAAAGGACTATCTATCTATTGCACTTCTTAACAGTGTAATTCACCCTGCAATTACAAGCAGAGAGTATGTCCAGATTTTTACTGTTTTGTGATTGTGGACTTCTGAGTAATCTCGGACTGTATTCTTAATTCCATGCTTTACCACCTCAATTTTAACTTCCATTTTTCAAAAATTGTAATTATCCATTAGCTTTTAGAGGTGCATATCTTTGAAGTACTAATTATATTTATTACTCTCTATGGTTCTCTTCTTCTTTGACTGTATTGAAAGTAAGTGCAATCATGGATTCTGTGGTAACCATCAGTTTCCAGCTCAAAATTTAAACAGACTTTATCTCTTATGATGATGGACAAAACACCCTCAATTATAATAACTTTATCTAGTAGCTGTATTTTTTAAAGAATACTGATGATGTTTTATTGCTAGATATTTTAACATTCATTCCTAATCATCTTCTTTCTTCTCCTTGTTGCTTTGTGTACTATTTAGAGAGTTTCCATTCTTATATTTGTCCAAGTGCCATAATAAGTTTCTTTTCAAACCTTAATTTTCCATTCTGCTGTCTGTTACTATTACAGCCTCAATGTGCACATGGCAATCACATCACATCACATTCTGCCAACTTTAGCTGAAAACTGACCAGTTTCAGGTGGGCTGTTCAAGAAAATTATCACCTGGTGGGCACAGCATGTTATTAGGCTTGCCTTGGCAAAATGGCTAGTGTAGCAGCAGCTGACAAGGAAGAAAAGTAAGAGTAACAGAGTGGGTGAGTGAAACACCCAAACTATTCACTCCAGACTGACAATGCTAAAGAGGAAGATGACTGTCCACCGGATTAAATGCTAACTAAGTTAATACAGAGAGAGAAATAGAGGAGTCAACTTGAAAAGAAATAAGAGCTATAGGAGAAGAAAAACTTTGAGATTTGTAGTGTGTGGGAGAAAAGGGGAGCAGGGCAGCAACAGGGCTGTCGTGACCCTGCCAGATGTGGCCCGCTAGCACTGGGACTCTGCTGGTCTTGGCAGCATGGTGTCCTGTGGGTGTCTCCAGTTACCGACTCCAGCTTGTCCATGGCCAGCACGGGAGAACTCAACTTGCATCTCATGGAATGGTGTTTAGAAATTTTTAAGTGTATAGTAACACTTTGCAGTATTGTGGTGCATCTGTTTTTTTGCTCATGCTCATTTTAATGTATCATCATCATGGCTTGGCTTCGTGAACGAAGATTGGGAAGGGCTTTTCCCACACTCACTGCAAGCGATGAGTGCACCCTTCGGGCCTGTGCAGTGGATTTTTTAGGTGAGGCACAGCGTGCGCGGAACTGGCTCCACCCTTTACACCTGAGGTTCATCTGTCAGGGCCCAGCGAGCTTGGACGGTGGCAGTGAAGTCCTTGGGTCGTAGGTTTGGTTAGAGTGTCTTTCTCTTAGATGGATGCCTTACAAGGCTAAACGAGCTCCGTCTGCCCGGGTTTGGAGTCAGAATTGTCCTTCTCTTAGGATGGTTGCCCGAAGGCTAGTGAGCCCATCCTGCCCGTGGACACACTTTGTCTGACCCTTCAGTTGAGACCTGTCTGGCTTGGGAGACCCCACCGGAGGCACGTGCCACCACCAGCAGAGCTCTCAACCTCACAAGGGCACGCAAGCTCTTTCCCCATGACAAGGGGGTGCCCATGAAGGAGTTTAATGTATAGGTCACTGGTAAAAAGCAACACATAATTTAACTCATTATCATGCATATTTGGTTGTAATGACATTCCCATTTTTACATTAAAAAAAGAGTCATTTTACTGATTCAGGCTGATACAAAAATTTAATAGGAAAAGAATTTTTATCACTGAGACATTTCCTGAATTTTTTACTCTTTAGGATGTCTTTTCTTAGATGTTGCTGAGGGAAACTTCCATTGCTGGAAATTAGCTTTACTTTTTAACAAGGTTTACAAGAAGACTTTTAAAAGGTTTATAATTACATAAACTGCCAGGTGAGTCTTTCCTTAAAAACAATTAATTGTAAGCACTTAGAAGGAAATAACCTTCTAATTTCGATCTTTGTTTGTAGAAGTCCATTATTATTAGTTGAGAGGCAACAAGGTATAAATTTCCTTTGCTATTCCTATGGAGTGATGTTTGAAGTCAGACTTCTGTCAGAAAATAGTGAAAACTAAATTTCTCATGCATCTCATATATAGTGTGGAACTTTTATATTGGGAAGTGAAAACTGCTGGTTTCTTTGCAGTACTGTACTAAAGGCAGGGACAATTTCAATTATTTCAGCTAGAACTAGTTCTAAATCTTTCTTTAAAAATACCATGTAAAAAATCTTTTAAATTTAAAAACACGGGACTTTGCAATCTGGATTTTTTGGGGAGATTGTGGGGGTTTTTGTTATTTTGTTGACTTTTTTCATGAAGTTTTAAATCTTTAAAAATTTGTATTATCAAGAGTAGAATCTGTAGATTATAGAGTCCTTTTGGTTGGAAGAGACCTTTAAGATCATCAAGTCCAACCCATAACCCAGTATTGCCAAGTCACCACTAAATGTCATCACTCACCACCGCATCTACACATCTTTTAGATACTTCAGTGGATGAGGACTCCACCACTTCCTGGGGAAGTCTGTTCCAACAACTGACAAGCCTTTCAGTGAAGAAATTTTTCCTAATACCCAATCTAATCCCTCCTGCTGCGATTTGATGCTGTTTGCTCGTATTCTACCACTTGTTACTTGGGAGAACTGAATGACCCGCCACCTCACTACAGCCTCTTGTCGAGGTGATTGTAGAAAATGATAAGGTCTCCCCTCAGCCTCCTCTTCACCAGGTGTCACCAGTTTGGCTGAGGTAAAAACCAAGGTCCAATAACGATAATACCTTCCCCTATTCCAGCAGAAATAGGGGAAGGGAGAAAAGAATTAGTCAGACCTCTAAAATGCTTTTTGGAAAACTGAAACAAACTTTAATAACACTACAAACAAATATATATTAAATACAAAGGAAAACAGTGAGGTATTGAGGGGTTTGGGAAGGCGAGGCTTAAACCGAAAGCAACCACAGACTGCGGCAGCGATCCGAGATGGTTGCGGGCATGTGGTTCTGCCGCATGAGAAGCACACAGAGAGCCGCGCAGTTACGAATTACCCGGCAGCGTAAGATAGAGTGGAATTGGCACAAAGTCCTAC
>NW_010406343.1:47401-50675 GCF_000710305.1 Buceros rhinoceros silvestris | reverse complement strand
GGAATATCTTCCTTCTGCAGCTGTAAGATCGAGAAAGCAATCCACATTAGTAGAAAAGTTTGAGCTGGAAATATGCTGTAGTGGGGCTTCAGCCCAGCCTTGAAGCTGTATCTACTGTTAGTATTTGATTTCTAATTTACTTTTTTAATGCAGAGAATTACTTAAGCTCCCCAAAATACTCAGTGGCAAAACCAGTCTGCTCATCCTAGGTGGATGGGGAGGCTAGTCTGGAGCGTGTGGTATTTCTGTTAAAAGGCTCGCTGTATGCAGGTTACTGGTGTCTCTGGGCTTTGCTGGACGCTGGTAAAAGGACTGAGCAGTTTTCAGTTGGGGTGGTGCTGTGCTGAGACAGCCATCCACGTGGTGATGAGTGCCCTCGGTTGTTCTCTGTTGTGCCTTAACTGGAAACCACTCAATCCTTGTGGGGTGGAACTGTAACGTATGTAACCTTGAGGATTTGGATCCTGTACTACTGTGGGAACTCTCCCTAATTTGGTGTTACAGCCGATCTGGAATAGCTCTATTCAGAGAGTTGATAGCGCGTGCCTTGGTTAAACAGCGTGGCAGCTTTAGAGAAAGTGCAGATGTTTGATAATTACTACTTTTAACTCCATACTATTTTAATCCAGCGTATGAGACTTAAAATAGAGCCTACCCGCAAAATTGTATACCAGCAGCCTTACTGGAGGAGCTGTGCTGGCAAGGCGGGCGTTGAGAGTGACCTCCAAGTGCCGCGAAGCAGAGCTGGGTGCGAACAGGTTTGTCGTGGTAAAGGAGTCGCAGGAGTGCGGTGGCTGCATCCGGCAGTGGAACCTTGCTCCTGCAGTGACTGAGACTCCTTATCTTCCAGGCGGGGTGAGACTGGGCGTTAACGCCAGTTTCTGGTGTGCAGTGGGTTAGTGCAGGCTCTTCTACTGGCAAATCTGACACTGAAATATGATTCATGAGTCCTCCCTGACTGTCATATTTAAAGAGCCAGCTCCCTTGTCTCTAAAGGTGATGACGTATTTCTCTTTGTGAATCCCAGCCGTACTCCGGAAAACATCTGCCAGTCCTTTGACATGGGTTTATGAACAGCTCTGGTGGAGCCAGAGAGGAGTAACCATTTTTTCTATTTTAAACTGATAGAAATTATTCAATCCATGGATCTGAACTAGCACAGTTTGCAGAGGGAGATTCTCCCCCAGTCCATTGGCATTCCCTTCTGTTACAGTCTACCAAACTTACTCGATGAACCATTTAAACTCCTGAGAGTCTGTTGAAAGGTTTTCAGTTCTGGCACCTATGGGTGGAAGAAGCAAGCATAAGGCCAGCTGTTACCGAGGCGGAGAGGGGAGCAGTGCTGGAACCAGGCTGGATGCTGGGCAGTTCCCCGGTCCATGTGTTTTAATACACGGAAGGACAGCAGGAGGGAAGAGCAGTGACTTACGGGACAACCCAGTTGTCAACCAAGAGTGAGTTAAACTCCTAAGGAGGATCAGGAGAAAGAGATCTTTTAATTTGTCTTTTCCTGGAGGTTAACTGAAGGAAAAGAGAGAGAGCATAGACCAGACACTAATGTCCTCGCTGTTGTTCAGCACAAGATCAAGAGGGCATTTAGGTAAATACCAAATTTGCTTCTTTTCAGTTAATAATAAGAATTAGTGCTCTCAGGAACATGTGGTCTTGATGGCACCTGTGAGTTTTTTTGCCTGCCCCTTCCACTGCCCTTCCCATTCCCTAAGGATTCAGAGAGGTTTTATTCACCGCTTTATTCTGGGTGCTTTTGTAGGTGGTCTCTATGCGGGTCTAAGGCTCTGAGGGGAACATTCTTCCTTCTGTCTTTTTCTGGGTGGTACAAACTGGGCACAGAAGATCTGCTGAAATGAGCAGTCTGCGCAAGGGCTGTGCTAGCGACGTAGCTTTACATAGCCAAGAGGGGCAGTTTAGTTTTTGTTTTAACAAGGCTGAGCTGTCTACCTGTAAAACGGTGTTTAACCTGCCTAACACCAGGCAAATCAGCATTCATTTTTGCAAAGCGCTCTTGAGATCTTCAGCTGAAGCCATAGATGGGTAAATATCTTTTTTTTTTTTTTTGTGTTGACTAGAATAACAAATTCCAAAGCAACATTGTTGAGTAGCAGAGGACAGAGCTGGTGGTATGCTGAGAAGCGAGAAGGTGCAAGTGGCTGTTCCTTGGCATGAACTAATCAAGACACAGAGTGCCTGTTCTTTACTTGCTTTCTTGCAAGCGTGTCCTTGTAATGTATGCTTGTAAAACTAAATTCCTGTAGTGTGGCTTAAGGACCTGGTGAGTCTCTTTGCTCGATGTTGAAGAGTTGCTCATGATCCTGGATAATTCTTGATGGACATGGACATGCATGCAAGCAACAAGCCTTGTATATGCTTCACGTACAATTTACCATAAAGTTCTTTTCAACCAGTACCTGACGTCCAGCTGTTTCAGACTCTAAGCATCTTAAAGCTGAAAGATTCACTTAAAGGATGAGAAGTTGAACGTGAGCTGGAAGTCTTGCACAGGCAACTGGATGCTGTTTGACTGCTGAAGCTGAGTGGTCCATCCAGCCTGGTGTCCTGTCTCCATGACCCTTGTCATGTGGTTTTGGTTCTGCTCCCATCAGCTTTGGATTAGTCTCGCCCTTGTCTGAGGCCCCAAGTTACAAGCCCTTCGCCTGGCCTTGGCTGAGCTGGCTGTTAAGGAGGAGAGAATAAGACAGCGACTCCGGTTCATTTCCATTCCCACTGCTTGTCACACTGTTGAGCAGTGTCCTCTGGCTCCTTTGAGAAGTGATGAATGCTCTTGGGAGTGTCTTGTTCCCTGATCATAATTTTTGACCCTTGCTGCTTTTATTGACCATCCGCAATCATTTTGTTTCCCTTCCTTGTATCCTTCCCCCTAGTTTTCTTGGGTAGTGGCAGTGTATAAAGCCATCCCTGAAATGGAAAGCAATAAAACAAGCAATAAAACCACGAGGAAAGGGCAGTCGTGTAGCATTGCTTCCCTGAGGTGCTGTGCCAAGCTCCTGCAGCGCGGGAGCTTCCTGAGCCAGGAGTTTGAGCCTGGGCTGACTTCTGTTCCGCAGAGCTGTCCAGCGGCTCTCATGGCCGGTGCCCAGCACTGGTGGGAGCTTCGTCCAAGCTGGTGGGCTCATCCGCAGGTACAGTCTGTCTGTCCCTTCGTTGTCTTCAATAGCCGTGGTTCAATGGTTTAATTTCCTTTAAATTTAGAAACCTGCTTGAGAGTGGAAAGGCTTCATACAGCGTGCAAGTAAAT
>NW_010406343.1:40898-47202 GCF_000710305.1 Buceros rhinoceros silvestris | reverse complement strand
AAAGAGGGGAGGGCCTGGTCTGGCTCTGTAAGCTCTGGAGTGCTCTGGATTTCTGTGCAAAGTCTGGCTTTGTAGTTACTGCCACTGCCGCATTTTGGAAGATGTGTTTAATTACAAACCACTGCCGTTAGGGCAGGAAACACGTTTCCGAACCACCGCTCCCCAGCGCGCCTCGCCAGCAGAGATGTGGGGAAGCCTTTCAGGCAAGTGAGCGTAGCCCTGATTTGTGACTCCACTGCCAGTGGGGCCCTCAGCTGTGAGACGCTTAGTTTGTGCTGGTGCGGGGAAGAGCGAGCTACAATTGTGTAGGTGGTTTTTTTTCCCCCCCCTTTCCTACCTGGGGTTAGGGAGAAAAAATAATGATATCAGAAGGAATAAACAGTAGCAAAAAAAGTTAGAAGGTTTATTTCTGGCAAAACAGAATAATGCAAATTATTTGTGCATGGTTAAGAGCTTATAACCTCAAGGAAAAAAATTAATTTCTGCTCTGCATGCATCAGTGCTTCAGCATCAGGTGTTTCAAGCTGTTTTACTTAGTTTGCAGGAATCGGTTAAGACTATTTGATTAGTTTAACGGAATATTATCATGGGCCTGAGGAAAAGTCAATGGATATCGGTGAAAGACGCAGTGTTCAGCAAAACCAGAGGCAAAGCGCTGGTGCACAGCCAATTGAACAGGATTCTGACCTCATCTGGTTTTTGTTCGGTAGCTTTGTCCTGTTTCCTGTTCCTGGGGGTGAGGAGAAGGGGTGGAGAGAGAAAATGTGTCTTTGATCAGATACAAGTTGGTTTCCACTCCATAAATGTCTGTGTTATTAGCTTAAAATCCCTTTTCTTCCAGCAAGAGCAGCCAAGCAGCGACTCTTCCCTCCCAAACCTTCCGGTTCCTTCCTGTTGCCTTTATGAAATGTGGGCGGGTCAGTGCTTTTTTTTGTTTTAAACAAAAGTTGTTTTACTTGGTCATCCCTCTGCAGAGGCAGTGACTGGAAAGGATTCCTGCGCAGGCAGGTCGTGGTTTGCTCTGACCCTCCTGCACGGCTGTGCACCCGTAGCGAGTTGGTACTTGACAGGAGGTGGTTTTGGCTGGGCACGTAACTCTGGTAGGCACCCAAAAATGAACTGCACCAGCGAGTCTTTGTTATTACCTGCTGTGCTCTTCCGCAGAGGCTGCGCAGTTCTCGTCAGTCGGTGTTCTCTGTGTCTGCAGCCTTGTTGACGGTCCTGGGGAGAGGAGATGGTGTGTCTTAGAGCATCCTACCTTCTGTACCCTTCCAGGTGACTGCAGTCACTTAAGAGATGCTTAACTCATCCAAACAACACTGCTGCATTACATCCATCATCTCTCTTCTTCCCGGGGTTTGGCTTTGTGATTTTTGTTTTGCTTTTGTTTTTCCTTCTTAACTCGCAGCATGTGTTGGCAGAGTTGTCTGGGGGCGAGCAGTGATGGTGCAATTCTTCCCGTGAAACTAAGTCCTTGTTTGCAGCCAAGATGTTGCTGAAGGCTGCTGTGGGCATAAGGGAAATTCTTGCCCTTATCACTTGCGGGTTTTGTTATTTCTTTTTTTCTTTAAAAAAATAACTGCTTTTTAATTTTTAGGGAAGACTGACAGAGCGTTCCCGAATCAAAGCGAAGGACTGAAAAAGGAATTCCAAATGACTCTGCCTAGAAACTTTAAAAAAAAAAACATTTTACTTTGAAGGATCTTTACACTCATCTTCTCTCCTGCTTCAGTGGGTGCTTTTCTTTTAGGAGCTTGTGCAAACGGAGAGAAGGTGGAAAACTTTTTTCACTCTCTTAGTGCTCTGTGGTTTTGTTGTGTAGTCATCTTCAGTGGCTGCTCTCCTCGGCATGCAATTGAGGAAGAATGGGGGATTTCACCTCTGTTGATACAGGTCTGTCCATTTCCTCCCTGTTTAAGTAACCTGTCTCATCAAACCTCTAAGGACAGGAGTCTCCTTTTTCAGAACAGGCGTGTCCTGTTCTGAAACAGGAGGATTTGAATCCTGAAACCTCCAGGATTTGTATACTTTTGTCTTTTAAAATTGCTAATGAGGGGCTAGGTGTAGAAGATACTGCATAACAACTGATCAGTTTGGGAATGAAAATATGAAAATGCGCTTGGAGTGGGGTCAGATGCTGGCTATTTCTGCCTCTCTGAGCACCACTTCTTATTGCAGATTGAGCCCTGAAGAAGATCAGAATTAAAAACCCCAGGTTTTCTTTCCCCTCTATAGCCAGCTATCAGTGGCTTTCTGCAAGCGAAGCAAAAATTACTTCTGCAGCACTGGCAAATTCTCGTGCCAGCTGATAAAGTAGGTTAATTTATAACTTTTCTTGTTCTCCTTTGAGGAACACCAGTGGCAAAAATTAATTTGTTAAAAGGTTGGCCCTGCTTGCGTTCATTGCTAACCGAAGGTTGGTAACCGAAACCTGCGCTGGTGTGGTTTGGGCTTCGAAGAGGCGTGCTCTGTAGCCACAGCCTGGTTATTATATCTTCACGGACTGTGTGTCCCTAGGGTCTGAAATGCGGTCTGTGGTTCTGCGAGTGGCAGGCAGCTGCTGTGCTGTTCTCCCCTCAGGATTTTAGGGAAGCTTCACGTTGTTCTGCACCTCAAGGGTGGGAAGAGACCCTGTCAGGTTGGAAGGGCTCTCAGCAGTTGAATGGACGTGGCCCAGCAGACTACAGGTCTCAGTGGTGCTCTACGAGCCCCTCTGCAGGCCGAGCCCCCTTGTTTTGGATGAAAGTGCCAGCTGTGTTGCCTTAAATGGGAGAAACGCTGCTGAGGGAGGGCTGGGGTTTGGAGTTTGAAGTTAATGTTGCTGCAAGGGTAAGTCAGTAGAAAGTTGTTCCTTTTTGCTTACAGTGCAAGTGTGTTGCCCTTCTGCATGGCCAGCGGGTTGCAGCCTGATCCGCAGAGCACACCGCGGGGACACCGTGGTGACAAACGTAGCGTTTACTTGTTCTGATGATGGAAGTTACCTTTCACGTGTTGGTGTTGCAGGTCTTCAGCATAAACTGTACCAACGTTGTTGCAAAGACGGGAGTGGGTTCATTATTAATAGTAGTAGCTCACTGCTCATGACATGCCCTCTCCCTTTCCCAAAGTTTTGCAGCTGGAATGTTGAAGTTACCCTCGGTTATGTAGGAGAGTCTCTTTTTTTTAGATAAAGCATGTCGCGTGTGTCTTCTAAAGGAGGCTCTTGATACCCTCTCGATTTCCTTTATGTTGTTGGAATCCTGCTTGAGTTTTGGAAACTGAAAACTGCAGAACTAAACTGGAAGCTTGTTGGGACATGCTGGTGTATCCATATGGACAGTTAAATGGGTATAAGCATGTGTTTGGTTCTTGCATGCTTTTAGGATGTCATCCCTGAATTGGAGCCTTAGTGTGACAGAAATAAGCCACTAATTGCCCATCAATTGGCTTGTCAGGCACCTCCTTTCCAACTCCTTTGAGGCAAAACAATCTTGGCAAAAATAAAATGATCAGAGCCTAATGCTTATGTAACCAGAGGCAAGAGGCTGTTGTTAGCACTGATGTCTCCAAAAAATGGTTTATCTGTAGTTGTGAAATCACTGCCGGGGTCCCAGAAGACCCCAGTGAAGCTGCTGGCACAGAGTGTGCCTTCCATCCTCTGGTGACAGCTAGGCCAAAGAGAAGGTGCGAAGACCTGTTGGCACAGAGTGCATTGCTGATTTTGGAGTGAAAACAAGTGGCTCGACTCCCTGGTACTCCAGCAGCTGGGAAGCTGTTTGGAGGCAGCACACCCTGCTTTGGCAGCTGTCATGCATCTTATTGTGGTGCTGTGCTCCACGCCTGCTTTCGTGTGAGGGTGTGTGGTATAGGGTGGGCTGTGCTTCCGGAGCGGGAAGGATGATGGGCTCTCTGCTGGCATGCTGCTCCCTTTGGTACCAAGGCAGCAGGCAGGAGATAACGCCCCTGAAGCAGAGGAAAGTTATACGCTTCGTTGCCTTTTGTAGGGGCACCGGATCAGGCTGCAGCTCTTAACTCAGTAGCAAGGTTTCAAGATTTGCTAAAGAAATGGAGAAGTAGAGAAGTATTTGTTTGTCACTGGCTGTGCAAGGCTTTCTGATGAGTGGCTTCAGCTGCCTCTCCGTGGGCCTTCTCCCCAAGAGCAACGGAGAGAAAACTGTATGAGAACCGATTATGAGAGCTGGGTCTGAACAGTGAGAAACAGGCTTATCTGAACTGCAATGTCTTCTTTTTCCTTGGCTGGTTACTACAGTCCATGGGGAAAGAGAAAGCATAAAGCTAAGTACACTCAAAGGGCAGAGATGTTTTGATAATCAAAGAATACAGTCAATGCAACATGTGTATTAATGTTTCAGACTGTGAGTTCTAGTAGTAAGGATTCCTACGAGGTAGTACCCTTGTGGCATTCATGGTGGAGGAAAGGATTTGGTAGTGGAGCAGAAGAAATTTATGGTCGAGGGCTGTGTTGGAAGAGGGTGATAATCTGTTTTCAGTTGTGTATACTTGGTATTAAATAAAAACAGCTTGAATGGAACCCACTGAAATCCTCCTTGAAGGCATCATGTGCACCAGACATCCTTGACTAGCAGCTGCTGAGGGGAGCGTTGCTTTACTTGTGGGGCAGATGACTTCAGTTGGAGCCTGTGAAAGGGGAAAGAATGAAACTTTGATCTCCTGCATACTCTTAGTCATAAGGAAAACACTTTTGACCATCAGTGGGGCACAATGAAACAAACCCCTGTGTGTGAGCTGGGTTCTGTATGAACTGTGCCTTAACCTTTCTGAAACCAAAAACATCCAACAGGTTTGTGCTCAGGGTATGTGTCAGATACCCACTTCCCCCAGATCCTTCTCTGCTGTCTCGTCATCTTGCCTGCCCCTTCAGCAAGGGGAAAGGCTCCTGTCTGCTTGTCCGGTGGGTTAGGTACTTGGGTAACCAAACCAACCCGAGCGGATTTCCTTGGGAACAGGGAAGCTGGTTCATCTTCTGGCTGGAAGAGGAAGCTGAGCCATTCTGTGGTCAATCTTCCCCTGTTCCAGCCTCATGGCTTGGTGTCGGAATAAGGGCTATTCTCTTTGCATGGCACAATACCCAGGCCGGGGTTATCATTCAAAATGACTGTGACTGCTGAAATAAGAGAGAAAGAAGCTGCAAAATAATGCAATCAAGTATGTAGTACTGTGCCTGGACACTGTCAGCCGCACAGAACGGGCAGCAGCTGGGTGGGTAGCAGAAAGGATGTTCATGGAGAATGTCTTCCCAGGTATAAAGTGTTCTTGTACTGTGCCATTCTGTTAGGATTTTGGAGAGCACAGCTCAAATTCAGCATGTGATCTGTTGTGCTTGGCCCGGGTCAGCCCTGGGCTGTGCCGGTGAGACCACTGCTCGAATACTGCCTTCTCTATGAAAAACCAAAGGAGAGCGGTGAGTGTAGCTAAAAGCTTTTAGAAAGCAGCCTGTCAGGATAGTTAAAAATTGAAGACTGATTGAAGATGACACGCAAAAGAGTCTTCAGGTATCACAAGGTGTTGGGACTGAAGTTGCAGCACAGGAGGTGAGCAGTTAGAGCTTCCGCTGAATAACCAGAAGAGGTTTGCTCTGGTGCAGAGGTTGGGAGGCTGCAGGATCTCCTGGTACAGAGCAGGTTGAATGTACTACTCGGAGGTGCCTGAGATCCAGCCAGCACTGCTCCAGGTGTGCGTGGGAGCACAACCTGGAAAAACAGGACTGTGGGCACTAGGTCGTTCCATGGTTCTGTTGTGCAGAGCTCGCTGGTGGAATGCTGCTCTTCTTGGGCTGTTTGGAAAGCCTTGGGTGCCTTCGGGACACTTCGGCAAAAAAGCTGCAGAGCTGCATTCCAATGCTTGTGAAAGTCCAGAAATGATTTGCGTGCCAGGATTCTGGAAGTGGGTATCTGAAGTTACTCTAAAACCTTGAATTACCAGATTTTGGAAACATGATGACGTTCAGTTGTGGCTTTTGGAAAGAGCGCTGTATCGCTTTCAGCATACTCACATAGGCCAGCTCGCTGACGTGGTGTGTGGGTGCAGCCCTGGTAGTGCCATACGTCCTTGTCCTTCTGCTCAGGGCTGTGCCCTTGCTTCTCCGAGCAGGGCTGGGACCTGCCCTGGGGTGTGGTTTGGGGCAGAGCTCATAGCAGTGCTACTGCAGTCCCACCTCCTCCTTCAGCACAGTAATTTTTTTAGCTGCTGGCTTACTCTGAGGCCATTTAGCTCCCTGAAGTGGCTTACTGCATCGGGTGTGTGCTGGGGGGCGCCCGTCTGAGGCAGGTTTGAGGTAGGGAAA
>NW_010406343.1:34969-40814 GCF_000710305.1 Buceros rhinoceros silvestris | reverse complement strand
GGTAAAGTAGCTATAGAACTGCGGCAGCGTTTACTTAAAGGGTAAAGGAAACCTGTTCTTTATCCTTAGCTTTTGCTGAGGTCTTGCAAGGGGCAGGCTGTCCTGGGATGGCTCTGCTGGCAGAGCTGCTGGTTGGCTGGAAACAGTGAAGCTTCTGGAGGCAACAGGGAAATCTCTAAATGGTGACTTTAAACTCCTTTTCTTTCCTCACCCTCGTCTCCTTCAAGCTCACTAAACCCCAGTAAGCTACAATCACATTACCCTTGAACCATCTACGACAATAATGAGCACCGTCACGACCAGTGTAATAACCAGAAGGGTTTGCAGTTAATGTACTGGGCTGTGAGCTTGATTTAAGGTTGGGACATCACGGTCTGAGCGTTAGCTGTGCCGGGACGCTTCCCGCTCTCTGCAGCAGCTCTGCTCGATGCTGTTTTCAGGGATGGCTGGGTCAGCTTGGCTCTGACATCCACCTCTGCCCCCTGTTCTCACTTGAAGAGCTCTGCCGTCGCCGGTTCCGCTCGCAGCGGTATTGGTGGTGGCATGGTGAACCAGATGGGGATCTCAGCCCACCCTGCAAAACTGGGTTTCTTTCCCTCTAGCCAAATCCGTTCTTCCCCATCTGGTTAATCGCTCAGCCGTGGGGAAAGCGGTGCCAGTGCAGAGGGGGTGTGATGTGAAGACAGGAATGAGTTCCTAGAGGGGTGTGGGAGGATGATCGTTGGATTTTAAGCAGCTTTCCTGCTGCTTATGAAACCACAGGCTGGGCAACCACAGCTCCTTGTGCGGCAATGCCTTTCTATATATTCCAGCACTTCAGATTCAGTGTTGCTTGCTCTCTTCCGCTGCATGGTCTGTGCTGCTTGGTCCCTGAAACTCCTGCTCTGAGCATGTGTGCTGCTGATGCTCTTATGCTCCTGTGCGTGGTAGGTCTGTGGCATGGAGACCCCCTTGCCATGTCTGAAGCCACTGCTACCCTGGCCTGTGGTTAGGTCTGTCTTCCAGAGGATGTCCTCTTATTCATGAGATGCTGCAGGCATCGTGGGAATCGTTGGGTGCCCTCCAAGAGGCCCCGATGAAGTCCTCTTCTACGATACCCTCTGGCTTGTGTTTTTCCCTGTTACTGTGTTTGAATTCAGCAAGGCAAGAGCTTGAGCAGTCCTGGGGACAAGACACGGAATTAGGGTGTTCTCGTGGTGGGTGCTCTAATGTGGCCCTGGCAGTCGTCCTTTTATGCCCCAAACCCACCTGTTGCCCCACATGCTGGTACGCTGTCGCCTGTTCCTGAATTACTCACAAGAATTTAACCGAGTAAACATATTTACTACCCTGTACAAATGATCCCGAGTCGTTGTTCCCAAACAGTGTGTTTGGTATCGACCTTAGGCTTTCTAGACGAATTTCCATAGAGTTCGTACTAAGTGGTTTTATAGCCCATTACTTTGGGCCGATTCGTGAGCTATCACGCTAACGTGGTTTCAGATGAATTGCCTTCATTATCCTACTCATACAATTAATGTATCTTCTCACGGTTACCTCGTCCTGCTCTTTGTCTCTGCGAGAGGCGTAACAGCATTAAATATATAGAAGCAGCTTTTACCCAGAAACTGGATGGGCTTTCTCAGAAACCATCAAGGCTTTCAGCATTATTTTTCTTGGCTGCTTACGTAGGTAGCATTCACACTGAGCTAATCAGGGGGAATGAAACAGGGACGGTCCTTGTGGAGGGTGGGATGTTCCCAGGGGGGTGAAGGGCATTTCACAGCTTGTCCCAGGCCAGCATCTGGGCTGTAGCACAAGCCAGTGGAAAGCTGGACCAGCAAAAGAAAGAGGAGGTGATAGGAAGAGAGGGATAGCAAGTTCTCTTCCTGTTCTCTTGTTTTCTTTCTCTCCAGTGGCGTGGGCTTAAGTGGAAAGCTGCACACAGGTTGGGAGAGTGGTCCTGCTTTGTGCCTTGCAAGGTTGTGCTTCAGCCCAGGGCAGCGTGAGGCTTCTCTGGGCAAAGGTGTGTCTTCAGCAGCGTAGCGAGTACTCATATTGTGTCCATGGGGTGAGAGAACCTATGGGACCACCCGGGATCAGCCTGCCGGGATGGTGCTGTTGATTGAAGCCAGGCGATGCTGAGCCCTGGCTTTTTTCCGCCCTCTCAGTGCCCGAGGGATTTTACTCTGTAGTGGGAAGCGAGTGGCCAAGGCTGGGCTGTTTCTGCCTGTTTAACTGTCAGTGTCCGTATAAAACAGTTGGTCGTTGGTATGTGTTGTGAACATCGTTGGCTCCCAAAACCAGTGCCTTGCCTCCTGCTTCTTAAAAATGGCAGGATGCTGTGCTGGCAGCGTGGGGACATCTGGCGCTGTCAGAGCAATCCGTCTGCGGAGATGCCGTGCAGGCAGTGCCCTGTCCAGAGGAAGATTAAACATACAGGCTAATAAGCTTTTTAAAGAACTTCAGCAGCAGGGGGTTAGGAAAAGGGGTGGAAGGAGACTGTGGAAGTGTATTTCCCTTCCTGACTCTTTAAAAATACGAAGTTACAAGTGGGGGTTTAGCCTAATGTTGTCTTTTGAGGGCAACCTAAAGCAGGAAGAGCTGGAATCTATGAAGTCTGAAGTGGTATGAACTGGTCTTATGGACCTGTGAATACTTTAAATCCATTTTTCAATAAAATTGTGGTTCTGGTTATTCCTTTGTGCTGTACAGCATCACAGTGTTAGTGTAGTGATCTATTGTAGTGAATTATTATTGCTGGCTTTTTTAGACTACCCAGTTCAGAAGCAAAGCTGTTTTAGTTCATAATCATATTTGTCCACTGGGATGTCGATATAAAACTGTAATGGGAAGGAGCAGCTCAGGGACAGCTTTTACCAGTTCTCTTTGTGCAAATCTGCTTTTCCGCCCTATGTAAATATTAAGGGGAAGGGTAGTAGATACGCGATCTGCTAAATAGGAACCAACTGGATTTTCTGGCTCTGTAAGGGTTATATTCATTATTTTCCCTTTGTACTCCAGAGGTGCATTAGATGAACAGGTAGGTCAAATGAGTTGAGTTAGAAACTGGTTTAACAAAACTGATGTTTCCAGAGACAGTATAACTGAATGGCCATGTTGTGTGTTTAATAGCCTCGGTTTCAATTTATTTTTAAATTCATTCCAAGAGTGTTAATAAAAAAACCCAAATGATATTCATATAGCTCTCTTCTCCTTCTAGAAATGACTGCTGTTACTGCAGGCAACGTCAACTTCAAATGGGACCCCAAAAGCTTGGAAATAAGAACGCTGGCGGTTGAAAGACTACTTGAGCCTCTTGTTACACAGGTAGGAAAAAAAAGATCCCCTTCATAAGGACGATCACCTATTTTGATGTGTTGTTTCAATTAAATAACTTTCAAAGCGTAACTATAAAACTAAAGGTGGAAAAAAGTGCCCAAGTGACGTTTCCAACTGATGCCTTTCCCTCTCGGAATCAACCTCCTGAGAAGATGGATTCAGCTCTGAGGGTGTCTGCAGTCCTTGGGCTTTCCGGAGCAGTGATATTTTTAGTGTTGTAATTTAATGTCCCTCTGAAGTAGCTTGGTCTGCCTTTTCCTAGACTGAACAAAAAGGAAAGGAGGGAGGAAAAAAAGGCAAATGGAAAAGCGTGTATGGATTTTGTAATGTCTGTCTGCATCTGATGGATCCTGATCTGGAGCTAACGGAGTACCTGATGGCCATCTGGCTGCTGGTGAGCAGCTCCTAGCAGGGTTTCAGTCTACAGCATAAAACTTGGAAGTATTTGTTGATTGCAGGAGGATTGTGAGAGTTCAGTTTTGGTTGTTTTAGGGAATTAATGAGCTCTTGGAAGTCCTTTGCTCTGCATTTAGTGCACTGGCTGTAACACTGGTTTGGACTGCAAAAGATTCTTGCCAGTTTTCTGTAGATAATGGCTTCAACCTTGTTTGGGATCCTTTATGCCTGGAGAACTATCCCATACTAATTATCCCCAACTTGTTTTCATTTTATGTGGTGCCAAATAGCTCTGGCCTGTTTCTGAGGTTGCCATTTATCAAAAATACAAATGGATCTCAATTCTTCAAATAAAATTTTCAGATCTGCTGCTGCTAGGAAAACCCTCTGAGCAGTTTAGCTGAATTTATAATGAATTTGTAAGGCATCAAGAAGCCTGGTAATGGTTAAAGAGACGTGAAAAACACTTGTTTGAGTTTAACCTTTGATGCTGGTAATAGTGCTAGTATTAGCATATGCTGTCTGGAAGAAAAAAAATACACGTGTCCTTGCTGTCATTGATAAACTCCTCGTGTTTGTTTTTTTTCCCCTCCATCTATGCCTGCAGGTAACAACACTGGTTAACACCAGCAACAAGGGCCCCTCTAATAAAAAGCGAGGGCGTTCTAAAAAGGCCCATGTTTTGGCTGCTTCAGTTGAACAAGCAACAGAGAATTTCCTGGAGAAAGGAGACAAAATTGCGAAAGAGAGCCAGTTCCTGAAAGAGGAGCTGGTGGCGGCTGTGGAAGATGTTCGTAAGCAAGGTGAGAGCTGTGTTTCTGATGGCGTGTGAAATGATGAGGTCACAGAGCAGGTAGAACTGTTCCTGTTTCCCTTTTGCTGTTAGTTCTAATCACTCTGTGCCACTCGTGGATTCTTGCCTTGTCTTGCTGGTTTCCTTGAGGAATAGTATGAACTGGGCAGACCTCGAGATGGGATGTGCCAAGCAGAGATGGAGAGAAGCAGAAGGGCTGGCTCTTTGAAGAGCCTGAAACTTGGTTAGCCTAAAACCCCACCTGTAAGCATTATGGAACTATCTCTCAAATGTCCATAACTTCTGCAATATGTGAACGAACACAAAGCCGCATTGTAGGAGGAAGAACTGAGCGTCAGCTTGACAGAGCCGGGTGTCTTGAATATGCAAAATGTAAACAGCAACAAAAAGAATGCGAGGACTTTCATTAAATATTCCAGACTTCCTCCCCCACAGCGAGTGTTGGTTTTTATCATTTTCTCTTTTACTTTCTTGGAGGAGACCTGCAAGAAAAGCCCATGGAGCTGGCTTAGTCTTAAGTAAATATTGTTGCTCATAAATCATTTATCATTCTTCCAGTCATGAGCCTTTTCTGTGCTTCAGTGAAACCCAGTCAACTGGTATTAATGGTGATGGCTGCTGCTGCAAAAAAAGGAAAACTCATTAGCATTAATTACTTGTTTGTAGCCGAAGTTGCACAGTGATGGAATATTAGTTGAAAATGGTTCTAAGTTCTGGACAGGCCTGGTTGATCTTTCTTGGTCTGTCAGCGTAAGAAGGCAGCAGTATAAAGAGGCTAATTGAGTTGGCTTAATTTAACAGCAACAACAAACAACGGCAGAAGAGACCCCTTTGACCTGAAGCCTTTAAGTCTTGGTGCTTGCTTGATTGCTGCTCAAAATTGAGAGTTAGAGCTTAGCTCTGGGTACCTGCAAAGGACTTTAGTGACGTTAGAGAGCAAGGGGGCTGTACTCTGCCCTCGGGGTTGGCAAGTGCCATCAGCTAAATCTGTAGTTGCATGTTACAGTGAGAAGCTGGTAGGAAGGAGAGACTGATCTAAAAACCTTCAGGGTGACCTTTTCACTTGTTTCTTCACTGCTGCTTGGTTTTGAGACAACACACGGACTTGATGCCAAAACCACCCTGCTCTGTCGATTGTTGTTGGGGGATGTGAAGTAACTTCCCGCCTTGGTGTTCTTGCCGTGTGCGTGCTCCGTGGTGCGCAGCAAAGAAGCTATGTCTGTTCTCTGAAGCTGGGTGGACGGTGGTTAGACTGGAGTGATTCTCTGAAGTTTGACTGGTACCCTCCGCCCTTTGTACGGGTGCAGTTGTGGC
>NW_010406343.1:33530-34881 GCF_000710305.1 Buceros rhinoceros silvestris | reverse complement strand
CTCCCTTTGTACGGGTGCATTTTTGGCAGGGCTGGGCTGCCAGGGCAGCATGACCGGGGATGGAAGCCTGTACCCTGTCATGGTGCCAGTGTTCAGTCAGGCTGAGCAGAGCTGCTCTTTGTAAGGAGTTTAAAACCCAAACAAACCTTTGAAGGAGTTAGAAGGAAATGGTGAAACTCAGGATACGGCAGAGGGAAGGCTCGGTGCTGCCATCGCCCAGGGGAGGATCGCGGTTCTCACTAGTGCCAGTCACAGCAAGGAGACGCAGACTCTCAACATATGTGTTTATACACAGGCCAAGCGCTTCAGCAGTGTTTCCAGTGTTGTTCCAGTGTAGACCAGGTGAATTCATGAACTGGAGGAATGAGGGAAGTGTAACACAAAGCCTGCGCGTGTGCTTAGCAAAACCTGCACGGGTTGGTGCCTTTATCCACCTCTTGCAATGGGGGCAGAAGTGGAGAGGGGGATCGGGGTGTCTCGGTCAGCAGTAGTGTGAGTGTTAACTGCATCTGTGTGTCTGCTGGCAGCCGCGGGGTTATGGATCTATAGCACAATTTATCTTCCACAGAAGACAGGAAAATAGGATTGATAATGCCTCTGTTTAGAGTGTGGACTGGTTTAGTTACCATAATAAAAAAAGATGAATGAATGTAGACAGAGGTTATGAAGATGATTAGGACAATAGATAACTTGTCTCATCAGAGAAAATTAAAAATTTTTTTATCTTAGCCTGGCAAGAAGATTGAGAGGGTACACGATTTTAGTGAGCATGCTTGTTCATAAAATCTCATTTGTTGGGGGTAAAAACAAAGAAGTGAAAAGAGCTATTTAGAATGAGTGATAGTATGGCCACATACTACATCAATGTAAGTGGATCTGCAAAGTCTTCCTGATTTTTACAATGGAAGAATAAATTACAGCTTGCTTTAAATATTAAACAAGCTCATGAAATATCCTGAAGTAAGGTGCCTCACCCTTTAAGGCTTTGGACTTTTGACTTCTTTTCAAGCAGTGCAACTTCTTAAAATAAAATTTCGAAGAGGATAGTGGAGACAAAGAGCCAAAGTTTTGTTTTTCAGACTAGACCCTGCTTTGCTTGTGGAAAAGGCTTAGGACAGGGAGAACATCTGATGTGAACTTCCTGGCTTTCACCATCCTTACAGCGCTTGTCGCATCAGTTAGAGCCATTGGAGTTTTGCTGGGTGATAGAAGGGGCATTACTGGTCTTGCCTGGTCTTACTCCCCTTGCTCAAGCTCTTTTAGGGTTTTATCGGCTTGTGAAGCACCGAAGACTGACTGTGCGTTGAAGCGGGCAGCTCTTCTGGTGCTGTCAGGAGGTGTGTCGGAACTG
>NW_010406343.1:25405-33420 GCF_000710305.1 Buceros rhinoceros silvestris | reverse complement strand
GCTTTCTTACCCGGGTGCTTGGTGCTGAGACGCATTGCAGACTCTGGGGTCAAGAAGGAAATGGCTTTTGGGTCGAGCTGATCAGGCTGTTCCTGGTCTCCTGGAGTACTGCTGACTATAGTTCACTGCCTCTGTATCGTGTGAGGATCCAGGGTATTATCTATGCTCTTGCTGCTGGGTTTCTTCCCATGGTAATTTTACATAACTCCTCCCAAAATAAAAGTTTAAAATTAAAAAGCTTAAGCCTGTGCATGGAATTTGAAGTAAGAGAACGAACGGATGGTCTTGGAAATCTTGATCGTGTTTAGTGGTTGCAGATGGGTGTGAACGTCCTGATTCAGCGTGGCCTTTCTGCCCTGTGCTTCTGAGTGAAGCCTCCCCCAGAACCAAGCAGGGAGACACGTTGTGAAAGGGTAAAATGTTTTCTCAGCGGTGTTTAACGCAAGCATGATGCCTGGCTGAAGGATTTCCAAGGAACAGAAGGAGCCCACTTGTGGAATAACTAGAAATTTAAACACTTGAATTCTTTTTGGAAAACCCAACTTCAGAATTCTGTTGTGACCAGTTAGCTTAATTTCTCAGAAGAGTGTGAAGAGTTCAGTTGTTTTCCTGGAAGAGAGATGTTGGAGTGTCCCACTTGTATGAGAAGTGATCCTCCAGCCAAAGACTTGAGATCTTTGACAAGCCCTAACCTAAGGGAGCTCAGACAGCTCTTGGCAAACTGTAGGAGCAGTGTTCTAGGCAGTATGTGGATTTAACTGAAGACAAGATTAAGGAATTAACAGAAGCTTTTGCGGCCATAAGCACCAGCTCCAACGCGAATACGGCATTGGGAGGTATGGGGCCTTGTCCTTTAGAGCAGAAAACAAGGACAGCTTGTGGTGACACTACTGGTGGACACTGAAGGTGGCATTAGTGGTCAGGCAGGACTTCAACATTCAGAACAGCTGAGTCCTGAAACCCTGATTCTGGGTTTGCTGGGTGGGTGACAGGCAACCCCTCGGGACTGGATGGGTGTAGGAGCAGGCAGGGCATGCCGTGTGTTTCTAACCCTGCCAAGCAGGCAGGCTTTGACCTGGAAGGTGTGAATTCCTAGCTGGGAACTCCCCCCCAGCGCTGGTGTGTGTCCTGCCCTGCCCTGCCTGTCTCCTCCGGTCTTTTCCTGCTCCGTCAGTGCTGTCTAAAGCAAGCCCTCTCTGTCACGGTCAGCGTGTGCCACGCTGCTGAGGAGGATTAATAGTGCTGTCTGAAAGGGCCGTCGGCCCCTCTGGGCATGGTGGGAATGAGACTAGAAAATGGTAATTTTCTTTTGATGGGCTAAAAATCTTACTATTTCTGAAATGGGCTTTGTTCCATTAGATTTAATTGAATTCTTAGTGCTTTATTGACAAGACCGTAGTATGGCTACTGTTGCCTCTTCTTTTCTGGGCTCTGTTTTATTATCTTTCCCTTGTAATATCTAGTGAAAATCTAAGGTTATATTGGAAAAACAGATTACTCATCGAAGAACTCGTACCAGCTGTGTAATCTGAGTCTCATAGCCCGACTCGACTGCAGTGTATTTCTGTTAACTCCTGCAATCCTGCTTTCAAACTTGCTGTGTTACCTCTGGTTCGAATTTCAAACTGAGATGATGAGGCTGGATCCAATTTGAACTGCTCACCCATGCACAATGCAGTAACTGCAAAATGGGGCCAGGGCGGAGATCCCTCCTAGCTAATCTAGCTAAAAAAACCTGCCCCTGTTGCTTTTATTTCGTAAAAGTCAGAAAACCAGCTTTCCTTAACTTGCAGGAAGAAAAAATATATGCAACAACTTTAAATATAATCTGCCTTTAATTCTGGGAAGCTGGTTGTCTTTTGACACCCTGACAAGCTGTTTGAAACTCACTAAATCTTTGAATGTCTCTCGTTAAAATAAAAAGGAATAGCATTTTATTTCAGGACTGGCTTGTAGGGGTGCAATTTAAGAGCTGGGTAGAGGATAATTTTGGGTTTTAGCCTTGTTAGCAATTTGTGAGATTTGGATGAAGTGAGTGGCTGCCTCTCTGAGTCATTTTAAATAGGAAATAAAGGAAAACAACATTCCTTTCTTTTGGGAGTTGGAAATGTGGGAATTTTGCATGTAAGCAAGGGAAGAAACATTGGTAGTGATTTTGGTCCTGGCACGTATCCTTAAACCCTGAGACTGTTAATACTTGTGCTGGTGACATTAATTTCGCTGTTACTGGTCTCTCGCAGAAGGACTTAAGGGGCATGTCAGCTGTGTCGCGGTTTTGTAACCTCCTGGCTGGCTGCAGTTTTTCAGTAGAGGACGGGCATCGTCCTTCACCCATCTGGAAATCAGGCTCTTCCCACTTGTTCAGATCAAGAGCCGCGTTCCTCAGAAGGCTGGGTAAGGGATGGCTTTGGATTGGTATTCATAGCTGGTCTGTACTGGGACAGAAGCTTTTCTCACGTGGCACAGTACTGAAGTAGTGTATTTTTTTTAATCTTAATGTTATGTGCCACTCCTTGAATTATCTAAGATGGTGGAAGGGTGTTACGTGGGAGGGAGCATTTGAACCAAGGGGAGTGTCTCGGGGTAGTTGCATGGGCAGGCTGGCAGCTGTGTTTGGGCTCGATTTAGCCATGAAGGTGTAGATGCTTGGGGGCCAGAAACTCTTCTAGGGCCAGAGATTAATTGCTCCATGGTCAGTACGTGGATGGTTAACCCCAGGCTCTCTAGTTGTAGGTACTGGAGTAGTTAAAACAGTGATTAAAGCCTGAGGAGTCATTAAAATACCCCAGGAGCCCTTCCCATCCTGGGGCTTCACCACACTGACGGCCGGGCTGTGGGAGCAGGCGAGCTGCCCCTGCAGCAGCTTGAGATTTTGGTGCAGAGCTTGCCCAGCCCCTTTGGTAGTGGGCTCCACGGGAGCCAGCTTTCCCTTGCAAAGCACTCCTCGATGTTCTTTTCTTACCATCAGAGACGTGCTATTTTTGGTCTGGCACTTGGCCATATGGCCGCTTTTCACACAGGTTTGGGAAGCCTCTGACGCAGCAGTCCGCCTGCTCTCTGGTCACCTCCAGCTGCCTGCAAATCTTTGGCCTTGAGTACGTAGCATTTCTGAACCGAGTCCTCTCTGTTCACTGGTTCTCTCTGAAGCACAGAGAGATCCAAGAATAATAGTGTGGATTCCAAACCTTGCTGCTGCGTAGGAACTGTGGTACTGGAAAATGCTGCCCCAGAATGGGGAGGGAGGAAATCCAAAATGTACTTCTCTGGCTGTCCGCAGGCGTTCGTGCTGTCCGAATGCCTGCTGGAGGAGTTTCTCTAGCTGGATAAAGTGGCCTCTGCTTTTCACAGTTAACCAATCGCATTGTTACCATCTGAAACCCAAATTCTTTCCTCCTGCACCAGATGCAGACCCAGAGGCGATGAAACGCTGAAGCATTTCACTAAGCGGTGCCTTGCTTTGAATGCAAACCAGGGCACATCCAGCCAGGTCATCGCTCCGAGTTGTTTACAGTCCCATGAGCTGTGGCGTTTCGCTGTGTGTTTACAGCGCTTTCTGCTCCTTTCTGCTTACCTCCTCCACGCACACAAATCAAAGCTTTTGCTTAAGCTTTGAAAGCACTGTGGTTTGGGAAGTAACTGCAGTCCGGTGTGAACAGTGCCGAATTTGCCTCCCTGGGGGATTCTGGCGCGTTAAAGCACTGGTACTATCAGAATTAAGGACCAAAGTGTTATTTCCAGGTTTTCCTCCCTGCACAAGCCCCTCTACCCTGACACCACGTGGTGACCCTACCTAGAGGTAGCTACCTGCAGCCTTAATGGAGGCAAACACGGTTTGCTTTTGAGGCTGGCTTGCCCAGGACCCCGCACCGCCCCTGAAGGAGCTCCCTGTGATGGTAAAGTCTGGCCGTCTTCTCCCCTGGCGCAGGTGACCTGATGAAGAGCGCTTCGGGGGAGTTCGCGGATGACCCCTGCTCCTCTGTGAAGCGAGGGAACATGGTGCGAGCAGCGCGCGCCCTCCTCTCTGCCGTGACCCGGCTGCTGATTTTGGCTGACATGGCAGATGTCTACAAGCTGCTTGTTCAACTTAAAGTAGTAAGTGTCATTCCTGGCCGTGCCAGGCGAGCTCTGTTGGTGCCTGTGGGCACTGTCAGCAGCTTGCTTCTGGAGCTGGGAGGTTTTCAGGTTTTTTCCTCCGAGCAAAGTGAGTGCAGTGGACGTTTGTCACTTGTTTTCACATTTTTGACGTTGTGTTGCACTTTAAGCTGAACTTGAAACTAAAGGCACTATTGGCTGCAACTGCAGGTGATAACTGGTTGTTTTCATCTTAAAGACATAATTTGGCTTTCTTATAACCCTTGTAGCTACTGGGGGTCAGTAGCTTTGGTGTAAGAAATGAAATGAATGTGGAATATTAGAGGAAACTTTTTCTTCCCACGAGCGAGATGGTGGCTGGGTGGTTTGAACAGAATTTGAAAAGAAATGAGATTCAATACTGGGCCTGCTTTTGAGGCAGATCTTTGAGGACTCTCCACATGCCCTTTGGCTGCTGCCACAGCTCTGCCAGGGCCCTGGGCTCTTTCATACTCTTTCAAATGCATGTGCTTGGCTGCCTCTGGTAGCTGGTGACTAGGAAGTAGTAGCTAAGCTGTGAGTACTATCAGCCTTTGAAGTGTGTCTCTCCAAAAAAAAGGGGGCAGAGGAAGATCGCTCACTCTGGCTGCTGTCAAGTACATTCTGAGTTACTTCCTGAACTGTGGGCTGTATTACTTGGAAAAACATGAGACTATGTTTTCTTTTAGGTGGAAGAAGGTATCTTGAAACTAAGAAATGCTGGCACAGAGCAGGATTTGGGTATCCAGTACAAAGCCCTCAAACCGGAAGTGGACAAGCTTAACATAATGGCAGCCAAAAGACAACAGGTACGGTGATGGCAGCTCTCTCTTCTGGGTGGTATTTCTTCTTTCTCTTTTTCAGAATAAGAAAATCAAGGCAGTCTTGCTGCTCTTGGGCAGTACCAGTTGCTGCTAATACTTTTTGTTTTCTTGCTGAGTAGTTTGTGTTGCACTGCTCCATGTGTAGGAAATTTGAGCCTGCTGGATAAGCAGCAAGTCAGCTCAGCTGCAGGGTACCGCTTCTGCCAGAGTTTGTTCCAGTAGCATTTGTTTCTGTCAGTGCTTCAGTACCGTAATGCAGTGCTGCTTCCCCAGACTGGCAATTCCCCCCCGAGGTAGTGCCAGTGTGGGTAGGGAGAGAGGATCGAGATGCCCCTGGGTGCCTGGTGCTCTCACCACCAGCAAAAGTCCTGGGTGGGCACAGGATTTCACCTCTTTTCCAGAAAGCCAGGGTGATGCTGGTTAGTCTGGCACTGAAATGCCCGTCTCAGAAGGGGTTTAAAATTCCATTTCTGTGTTTGGATAGCTTCTGCTTAACCTTAATTCGTGTGTAAAACATGTGTTGTTCAACAGCGCTGTGGTGACTCATTGGTGCGTAGGTAAGTTTTCAAAAGAAAGCAGAGGTGTGGGCAGCCCGTTGATCGGATATAGATGAAGTCTTGTAGAGCATTTTTTTGTTTGTTCTGCTGATAGGGACAACCCAAAACTGCAAACTCTGGCACTGCAGGGCTCTTTTTGCCCAGCTCGCTCTCTGGAAATAAACTGGCTGCAGTCTAAAACAGATTGCCCTTGGTTATCTGATTGCAGCAAATGGGAGTAGGGTTGTGATGGCAATGCAATAAACGTTCTTAAACTGCTTTGTGATGGATCGATCCGCACTGTGGCAGCGGTTGTATGAAATCCGTAAATCTGTAAGCCGGCGCGGAGGGCCCTCCCTGCTTAGCATGAGCTTACAGAGGTCGCCCGTTACCCATTTGTTCTGAGCAGCCTGTCAGGTCATTTTTTGCCTTTTCTCAGTCAGCCAGTGCTGCTCTTTGCTCTCACCACCTCTTCGTTAGATTTAAGAGGTGACTTAAAATTACAATGTGGCTAATAACTGTGTTCCTTCTTCCTTTTACAAACGTACTGCTCGTGCTGGGCTCAGAAGCTTTATCAAGCCATAGTGCTTCTCTTCCAAAGCGGAGGTGATGGTGCTGTAGAGAACTGCAGCAGCCACTGTTGGGGAAAAGACGTATGGACTCACTCACTAATCTTAAATTAGCAGTAGTTAGTCACTGGATTAATTTTGTCTCGTTGGAGATGAAAGAGAAGCTGAATGAGGTGACATACTTGTTCTTCTAAAATTAAGTACCCGAGTCTCTTGAGGAAAGTAAACTCCATCTTCTAGGTGTGATTAAAGGAGACATGCTGCTTGTGAGTTGTGGAGTTTAAATGAAGGAAGCTCTTGCTTCTCACGTGCAAGTCCAAGACAAGATTGCAGGGGAAGCCACTTCTTCATTCGATTGTTAGAAATGAGCTTGGTTCTGAAGTTAGCTAAAAATGTAGGGTGTCCTCTTTGGAGGATTTACACTGCTTCGTAATTTTTTTTTGCTTCTTAGATGTAACGCAGACTGGAAGGAGTGTGGAGAAAGATGTGTGCACAGAAGTTCTCTGTCTCCTGCTTTACAAGTGTTACCAGCTTTCAAAATGCTGGTCACCTGCTGTGGAGAGGAGCAAAAATCCAATGTGAGGTTTTTGAACCGTGGAGTGGAGAATTGCCCCACAGTACCTCTTCATGCTGTCTTTATGAAAATTGTTGTGTTTTGGAATGAGTTGAGCCCTTAATGGGGATACTTGATCAGAAGGTAGATAGATTTGAGCATTTTAGGCTAAGAACTTGCCTGTCTTGAAGATGTAGGAGCCAACGTATGGATGTTAAATGTGGGGAATGTTCTCAAATGTTTTTTGCCTTCAATTTTCCCGATAGGAATTGAAAGACGTGGGTCACCGCGACCAAATGGCAGCAGCCAGAGGAATTCTGCAGAAGAACGTTCCCATTCTTTACACGGCGTCCCAGGCCTGTCTGCAGCACCCTGATGTAGCTGCTTACAAAGCCAACAGGGACTTGATCTACAAACAGCTTCAGCAGGCAGTCACAGGCATCTCGAACGCGGCCCAAGCGACGGCATCGGACGATGCTGCCCAGCAGCAGGGTGGAGGTGGAGAGCTGGCTTACGCTCTCAACAACTTTGATGTGAGTTTTGAACCCTTTACATGGAAAAAGGGATAACGCCAACTCTTGTGTTTGTTCACCTGATTGACTGGCAACAGCTTGCTTGTATTTATATCGCCAGTAAGATAGTTTTCTGCTGAAATACAGCAAGTCCCAGCTAAAGTAGACTTTTATGTTTTAAAAAGTCTTTTTCCAAAGTAGGATTGATGGAGTGTAGAAAGTTCTTGGTGATTGAAGGCTGTCAAGTTAAACTAGCTCCGAAATAGCAGTTAGCCTACTGCCACGTTAGATGTAAGCCCTTGGTTTATTTGAAATTGATTATTTCATTATATATTTATGTAATGTATTCTTGTAGGTGACAGAAATGACTTATTAAAAATGAATAATGTATTTGGAATTGCCCAAACTACCTATTGAGAGGAACATGAAGTGGGAAGTTTAATGTGATCTTTGGTTGGGAATGAAGTCATTTCACACTGCTGTGTTGTACTGATCTGTCATACTCTTTATCTTGCGCTCAGTCAGCTGCTGAGGACAGCCATGCATTTTTACTGAGAGCACTTTCCTTTTGAAGCTGGTACTCTGTGTCTGCCACTGATTCAGCCTCTGAATTTTAAACACCTTGGCACTAACTTACCTCTAAAAGTTTTATTTAATATTGCAAAGCCATCACTCAAAAGATGTTTAATACTTTTGGTTTTGCCAGGTATTCATTGAACTGTAGAATAGTTTGGGTTGGGAGGGACCTTCAGAGCTCACCCAGCCCAGCCCCTGCAGGGAACAGGGACATCTGCCCCCAGAGCAGGGGGCTCAGAGCCCCAAGGGCCAACCTGACCTGCCATGGGGCCAGCGATGGGGCTGCTCCCACCTCTCGGGGCGGACCGGGACAGGCTCCTACCACACTCAGAGTC
>NW_010406343.1:24565-25274 GCF_000710305.1 Buceros rhinoceros silvestris | reverse complement strand
CCCTGCTAACCAGCCCCTCCCCAGCTCTCGCACAGCCCCTTGCAGCACTGACAGGCTGCACTCAGGTCTCCCCGCAGCCTCCTCTGCTCCAGGCTGAGCCCCCCCAGCTCTCTCCCCTCTCCTCCCAGCAGAGGGGTTCCAGCCCTTTGACCATTTTTGCTGCTCGCCATCTCGATTTTGCTCTTGCCGCTCTTGTTCCTCCCCTGCATTACTTTCTCTGCCGCGTTTCCTTAACCAGGATAAAGTGCTGTTTGAGTTCTGCCTGTGCCCGGGGTGAAGGTGTTCTCTGTGATCTCTTGGATAACAAGCGATTGTCATGGTTGCCTTGATCTTTGCGACTATGATGTCAGTTTTAAGTCGTCTTTTCTTAAATTCCATCGCTTGTATGTTCAGCTGTGTAAGTCTTCAGCATGTGCCTCAGGTCAGCACCCAAGGGGTGGTGGGTTTGAGGAGGGTCTGTGGAAGGCAGAACCTGTAAAAGCACGTTAAGGGTGTGGGACTGAAGAGGCAATTCAGTTCAGGTTCATGGACTGGCTAATTAGCTCAAACCACTTAATGTGATTTCTGATCTATGGCTGTATCTTACTATATGAACTCTCTAATACACGGCCAGAGACTCTTTTTTTTTTTTTGTGTTGCAGTTCACATGGGGCTTTTGAGCTTTTAGTTCCGCACTGTGACGCTCTAATAGCAGCAGGGCTCGTTCAGC
>NW_010406343.1:0-24493 GCF_000710305.1 Buceros rhinoceros silvestris | reverse complement strand
TTCAGCAGGCCAGCTTCTACGCACGTGGTGCGCGATCGCTTTGTCATCTTGCTCCTGCCAAAGGAGACTGACAAAACAAATGTGTCCAGGTTCTTGGCAGATGTTATCCCTGCACTTAATTTCCTGCTAACGGTTGAGTGTTATTGCGCTCTTGCACTAGAGGCTTTGCTCACGCGTGCCCTCGAGTACTCCAGTGTTTTTACTGCGATGGTAAAATATTAAATGGCTACCAGAAGATAAGGAGGTGATTGTTACGACTGGTTTCAATGGCGCAGCACTGGGGTTGTAGCATACTACTGTTATCCACGAATGTATTAAGCCACACAGCTAAAAGGCTCAGGACAAATGAGGAGCGTGTTGGAGAACATGTGCTGTTGTCTGATCCTGCTGTGAAGGCTGCGTGGTTGCTCCGTAGGGGGATGAAGCAGTGTTGTGGTGTTGCTTGTGAAGTTAGCTGGTGTGCAAACTGATCGTGGAAAATGCCATCTCAAAACGCTTTGGAGCTTCTTTTAGAAAGAGATGGCAACATCGTCCCCTCCCTGTAGAGGGAAGAAACCCCACCAAACCCCATAAAAGCACCAAACCTTGAAAGGCCACATAACTTTTCTGTAACAAAATGCAGCCCTGCGTGGATAAATGACCTGAAGATGCTCACGGGGTGATGAACGCTGCCCTGCCGCTTGCTGGTGAGCTTCCCTGGCGGGTGGTGGTGGCCCCTTGAACAGCAGATACATCAGAACCGCTGTTCCAGCCTGCAGTCTGTAATGGGCCGTACTTTATCTGTCTAGATAAAGCCGTGATGGTTTTCTGCCATGAAGCAATTGATTTCTGTGCTGTTGGAAACAGTCGCATCGATGTTTCACTTGGAGAGTACTGTTGTGTTTACCTGCCTAATGGTGGAGAGAAGAAAGACCGGATAAACTAGGACACCAGAGCACTATATATATAGGGCTAATTTGGGACGTTTGTTTTGCCTGATTTTTCGCTCATGATGGGATAATTATATCTGACAAGTCAACTAGTGATGGCCTGTCCGCATTGACATGTAGTTAGGAAGAGTTCTGTACTTTGAACCTTATTTGTGCTGGCACGTTTGATTTTTGCCATTCATGTAATGAGGCTTCCTGTGGCCAAGTTTTGTTTAGCTGTCAAAGCAGCACAAGAAATGACTAGCAACGTAATCTGCTGGGGAACCTTCCTGTAATTTTACAAAACTACTCCTGAAAATCCTCCTCAGTGCCACAGTCGCGCGTTGTTTGCTTTTGTGCCTCATCGGGGGATTGCTGTAAGCGTTGGTGGTCTTGATGGCTTAACAGTAACTTCCTGCTCGTCTGATTACTGATTTCTAAACCCTTTCTCTGACTAGAAACAAATTATTGTGGATCCATCAACCTTCAGTGAGGAGCGTTTTAGGCCTTCCCTGGAAGAGCGCCTGGAGAGCATCATTAGCGGAGCAGCCCTGATGGCTGATTCATCCTGCACACGTGATGACCGACGGGAACGTATAGTTGCCGAGTGTAATGCGGTGCGACAGGCCTTGCAGGATCTGCTCTCCGAGTACATGGGGAATGTGAGTATCTTCTGTTCTGTTTGTTTAGCCTGTGTGGTTTTAACTCCCTGTGATTACCTAAAATGTGGAATTGATGCCCTGTGCCTCGAAGCGGGTTTGTTCTGTTCCCGGACAGAATGTGCACGGTAACCAGTAGCCCTGAAAGGTTTGTCGGGGGCAGGATCAAACATACTGAAATCATCCATGATGCTCAGCTTAAAATTGATCTCTCATCTTCCAAGCAACTATTACCATCGTAAAGCGTTAACTCTTCAGAACTGGTTCTGTTTTATTATTGTTGGTATTGGGGTTCACAGAAATGCTGTAGAATTACTCCAGTTTTCCAGCTCGGTTTACGTCAGGTGACTTGGCTTATGGAAAAAGTGTACTACTGCGCTTCTGCTGAAACTTGGAGAGCTTAACATCTCTTGAGCTAAAGGCAGAGATTCTCAGGATTGAGGTAACTAGTGAGTAGAGGAGATACATGTAGTTAAATATTTAGTAAGAAACCCTGAGAACAGTTTGGTGTAGAAACTGGACTCGGAGCAGCTTTTTCCAGTGTTTAGGCATTTGATGTGCACACAGTGTCTGAAGCCTAGAGTGTTTGTACAGTTTAAAGTGTCATGTCATGAGGATGAGCTGCTGCATTTGAAAGCATCATGTTATATCGTCAGATTTCCCTCCCCTCCGTTGCCTCTTTGTTCTTATCCTGGTGGGTTTTAATCTGAATAGTGCTTGCTGTGTGGAGAGATGAGGCTGGGATGTCCTAAGGTTTAGACTATGTGTCATCTTTACAGACATGAACGTTGGTTTCAGAAATGAAGTTGCAGAAATGGCAACATCTGAAGCAAACTACTGTAATGAGTAAAACTGGCTGAAGAAATCCTAATGGGGTGAGGCAAATCTTATTGATGCTTTTGAGCATGTTTGAGGTGACATCTTTCTTTAGACAGTAGATTTATTTAGGGGCATGGCTGTGTTGTGTACCTTACCTTCAAATCTTTTGGCGAGAACTGCTTCAGCATAGAGCAGAACAGGTCTGCAGGCTGCCCTGTGTGGGCTGGGGTGGTGTGATCTGGAGCACAGATGCGGCGTGTGGTAGGGAGGGAGTAAAACAAAGATTTCTGTTTACTCCAGACAAGGGCAAAGTTAATTGAACAAAACTGAAAGCCAAGTCTTACATAGCCTGCGGGCTGAGCTAGGTACTTCATGTCGTCTGTTTTAATTGCTTGTGAAAGTAGCTTGTGCTCAACATCGACATTGTATGGAAGTTACCACTGCAGCTGAGCCACTGTTGTGATGTCACGGCTTTTAAGATCCCTTCCAGAGCAGGGTGCTCTGCTGGTACATGATGCATCTGTGATAATCCCTCAAACATGCTGCTGGATTGGGTGAAGCCCTCTTGGCGTGATTCAGAACAACCCCCTCCCCCGCACCTCCCCAAATGCTTGTTAAAAACATGGATAAGAGAAGTGCTCGGTCTCGCACCGAAGAGTTGGTGGTATTTCTCTTGCTGAAAGCTGCTTGGTACCTGTGTAAGGTGGCAGAACGTCGGCTTCCTCTCACGGAAAGGCCTGTCCTCCTCCTTGGCTGTGGACTGTTGTCTCTGATATGCAAGTTCAAGTCATCACGCTGAGATGGAAAGAATGTATTCCCTCTGCTATCTCTCTTCCCACATGGTGAAATTAGTAGAGCATACTGAATGTTCTGAAGTCACTGCTGTGTTGGGATTGTAGACAGCGTAGTTGGGGAAATGAGATTAGAAGTTAAGTGAAATGGAGTGGAAAAGCAATCGATAAATTCTGGTGGAAATGTGGGATGGTGTGTGAAAATCCGTACTGAGGGTAGGAAAAACCCCTCAATGATTAAACTGAAGAATGAGTAATAGTTGGGAATCTAAAGAGCAAAAAAGCTTTGATATGTCTGCAGGAAGAGTAGGGATGTGCTGGCTTGCATGGTGGTAGAGGAACCGTCACATCATGTGCGTGTGTGATATACCCACAGCTACCGGAGCCAGCCGCTTCCTGTCGGGCCTTCCCCCAGTCTCCCTTTGAAGAGAGAAATGAGTGGGGCATTAAATCTCCTAATTGCACAGCACTCGTGGCGAGTCGTAAATTGTGGCTGAGTGTGGGAGAGGTATTTATTGCCCGAGTGTAAAATGCAGAGGGAAGACTGGGTGAGGACTACGCTGAAGCACAGGAATGTCCTGAGGCAGATTCCCCTTTAGTTTTAAATGCCTTCTGGTTTAGTGACTTCCTCCCAGCTTTTAGGTTTTCTTTTAGCAATAAAAAGGCTGTTTCCTAGAGAGTTGGTGACTCAAAGTTGAGTACTTTGGACCCACAGGTCACCTGTCTCTCGGGGCCTGTCCCTGAGGGTCTGTAGGACTGCCAGCGATGCAGGCTCTGTTACGGTGGGTGGCAGAAGTTTCAATCTCAATAACGGTTTTCAGTAATGAATTGACCCCTGCTGCATCTTCTGACATGGTGGTGAAACCTGTGATCGTGCCTCTGAAAGAAGGGCAAGATCTGCTTGTTCCGTAGCTCGTTATAGAGGTTGGTATCCCCTTTTCTTAGACTGGGGTGTGTTTTATTCTCTGGGCGTTTGTAGAGTGAGTTAGGACGATGCCTGTGCTCACCTGGGTTTCAGGAGTTGGCACCAGCTGGCTTTAGCCCGTCCTGTGGACAGGGGCTAGGCAGTGTATGGTGTGGGGGTGGCTGTCTCCCTGTTTGGATTCATGCGGAGAACCAAGCTCGCATGGCCCAAGAAGGCTCAGAGATGAGACTCTTTGCAAAGCGGCAGTGACTGGGAGGTGAGTTTCCAAAATGCTCTTCTGGTTTGAGCCGAAATGGTGCTGTAGACACGCTGTCTGATATCCTGTGCCTTGTCTGGATTGTGGTTTGGGGACTGAAGCTGCAGCTGCCGTTCAGGCGGTGTCATGGTACCTTCTGGTTGTGTTCTTCAGTCTGGTGCTGACAGTGCCTCATGTTTGGTTTGCCCTCTGATAGCTGCGGAGCGCCGAGGTGGTGTCCCTGTGAAATGAACTCCACCAGGATTGAGCTGCGGAGTCAGAGTGGCAGGAGTCTGTGCTCTTCCGTCAGGTGGTCGTGCCCTTGCACATCACTTGTTACCCGTGTCTGCTGAACTTCCTCTGCCTTTTTGTTGCCCAGCCTCTGGGTTTTTAAGTCCTTCAAACTCCGGCTGTTCCCCCAGTTGTAGCATCTGATCCTTCAGCTTCTCCCCTTCATCTTCCACTTCACCCAGGGGGAGCTGCTTTCCATTAGGGCTTTTGCTCACTTCTCACAATGCCAACAGAGAAGAGTTTTCCTTTTTGCACTTGCACCGCAGGTCCCTCCTGGGTTGAAGTAGCCAGTGCTAATGTATAAATGTGTTTGATTCTGTTACGCAGGGTAAGCGTGATGCAGAGTGCAGTGCTGAACGGCAGAGCAGGAGCGGGAAGGCCTAAACCAATTCATTACTGGTTCTGACTGGCCTTGTGAAAGTGGGCTAGTCCAAGGTCTTGGCTCTGGGATCAGCTGCCTGGAGTGCAATAAACTGACTGCAGTGGTCATAGCTAAGTTTGTCATGTAAGTAGTTGATGGCAAGATGCAGACCGTTGTGTGATCTGCACACTCAGCCATCCTTCGTGCGTGTTTTAGTAACTAGATGAAAAGCTCTCAGAGCCTGCTTGAGTTAGTGGTACCAGCGTTAGGCATGGGAAGAGGACGGCACAAAGCATCTACTCGAACAACGTTCCAGATTACTGCCCACCAGTGAAGCAGTCAGAAAGCAGAGTGTGGCAATACGACGGAATACAACCGAGCCAGTCTTTTGGGTCTGACTCCTACTCTTGTGTGGTTACAGTTTGCTCCAAATAAGAAGGATGAAGCAGAATATTTTTTGGCACTACCAACAATTAATCCCAGCACAGCCTTTGCACTAGCAGCTGCTGCGATACCTCTCCCAGGGCAGAGCAGGTACCACTCCTGTCAGTGTCTCTGCTTTCCTGTGCTGTACTAGTGAACTCTGCCTCAAATGGATCCGTGTGGTTTTCATCGTTTGCTAAACAATGTAAACTAAATGCATAAAGAACGGTGGGCTGATAGGAGAGCTGAAATGTTTCAGCTCTGAGAAGCTGGTACGTAGAATGGAGAGGTGAGAAAACGTGTCTACAGACGTAAAGGTCCACGAACTTGGTCGTGACCGGGTGGGTGCTCTGGGCTGTAACTCCCTAGTGCAGCAGTACGGTGTACACCGGAGATGGTGGTGGTCGAGGCTGGGGTTCTGAAGCTGGGGTTTAGTGGGTTGGAAGGTGCAACCCATCTGCTGGAACCTTACTCAGAGGTTTCCAGTGTGCTCTGTTTGACTACATTGAACTTGCCGAAGACATCAGTTTTCCGACTGACGTACACGACTAGAAATAAACTTCCTTAAGCTTCCGACAGCCCTTTGTTACAGCTTGATGCAAGTGCCCTGGGGGTGGGGACAGATCAGCTCCTTCCATAAGCACCTCTGGTCTGGAGGTGTCCAGTTCTAGTTAGGACACACAAGAACGTGTGGAGAGCTCTCGTTTTAAGCCTGTCCTGTGCCCCATCCATTTCTAGTGCATGTAGCTGCCCTTCACGCACACCCCAGTTGCCTGGACGTGTACGAGCAGAAAGTTTGTCAGAAATTCGCATTTGGCGAGTGTGGAAGGCGAACCCAGAGCCCCACTGTGCAACAAGCTCTTGTACAATGAAATCCCTTGTTACTGCATTTGGAAACGATAAATCATGTTACATAAAGTAGCTTGACAGGTCCTGTTTCAATGGGAATTTTAATGCGTTCATATTAACATTCTGACTGTGTCCTCAACTGTCTGGATCGCATTAGAGGTGCTTGGCAGCAAATGGAGAGAAACCACTGGGGGCTGCTCTCCGAGCAGGCGTTCCAGGCACACGTTACTTCAGCTAACTCTTTTTTTTTTTTCCCCAGTTTCCATCTTCTGTTTGGCCTCAAGTGGTTGAGTACCGTAACTGGGTGTGTTTGAGGTGGGGCTTGTGTTACTTTTTGTCATTGGGTTTTACTCTAATTTACAGTCGTTCAGCACTACCTGAAGGTCAGTGAAGTGGTTGAACGCCAGTTTGCTGCACTCGCTGCCTGCTGGGAACCCTTACTTGCTTGTTCTTGAGATTTGGCTCTTGGGATATCTGAAGTAGGTCTCAAAACTTCTGGTTTTAGCCTTGGTGATCTCGTATCTTGCTAAGTGCCTGGTTTGCGCCACCTTCCTGTGCTCAGGGTGCTGATGGGAATGTACTGCTCCAAAGACATACCGTTTCCTCCGTCTTCATAGCAGTAGTTTGCTTTTTCTTCCCTACGGTTCTTTGTGCTGCTCTGATGCCTGAAAGTGAATGGACAAGAAAGCACCTAGCTTATCTGTTCAATATCTTTAGGGAGAAGTAATTTTGTCCTCAGAACTGCCAGTGAAGGGTGTTTCTGCTCCTGACACTCTTGTGAGTTACAGAATGGAGATGAGTCTTCATTATGAACTTGCCTATTGATGGTGATCCACGGCTTTGTATTCCCACCAAGGATCCAGGCTTGGGAAGGAACGCCCCTGAATTTTCACATGACTCTGAAACTTAGTGTACAGTATCTATATATTATATAGATATTGAAAGGGCTCTTGCACAGCCCTTTTCATGGCAGCCCCCGTTCCTGTGGAAGCGGGTATGAACTAAAATGGCAGACTGATCTGTATTTACGATAAAGACGCTGACAAAAATTCTGCCTTGAGATAATCAACACTTTCTTTCTTAATATTGTTTCTGTCAGTTTAAGATGCTGGAACGCTGAGGTGATGGATGGGGTTTGAAAGCCTGGATGGATTTGCCTGTCACGGACTTTGCTGTTCTGTGGAGAGCTGTGCTGTTGTGCTGGGCGCTAATTTCCATAGATGTTATCAGTTTGACAAAGATGCTGCCTTTAAAAACACAACATCTCTGAAGCGATACAGTTTTTAAGTTTAATGCTCACAGGCTGACACAGAGTAAATAACTCGGCATGTTGGAGTGAAGCCTGATGAGGGTGATGAGAATTTCACACCGCATCAGTCGGGCATTTTTGGGCTGTCGCAGGAAGGAGCTTCCAGGCTGCTTACCCAGCATCATCCTGGGTGGGGAGTCTACGTTTCCTTAAGACGTTTGGGGAATTTTTATTTCTTAGGTAGCAATATGAGGGCCTGTGGAAATAATCAGATGCCAGCTCATGTGAAGCTGTGTCAGCCTTGTGAGCGTTGGGTTTTAAAGCTCCGTGTCATCCCAGCGGCTCCTCTGAACTCATCCTGGGGCACATGTGGAATATTGCTGGTTTAGGGATCCCAGACAACATCTGTTTTCCTTTCACATTTATCTCCGATGTTAATGTGTATCAGGTATCTTCTAATACTAAATTATAATCATTATAAACTACATTATAAAAATACTACATTATAAACCCAGACCTTCCTTAATCTAATGTTCATCAAATGGCATCTAAGACGGTGGAGGGAGGAGCAGGAGTGATTAGGTGTGCGCGCTTGTCTGTGATACGGCTGTTAGCACTGAGCAGCCCTTTCCTCTGGCTGGGCTGTAAACCATGTAAACCATATATATACTATAATGCAGTGCTTGGGTTCACCTTTCAAATGCTGCGTTTCGTGGCTGAATTCATTTGTGGGGAAATAGTTGAACTTAATCTGCCTACGTAAGATTAAATATAGTCACCCCTAACGAAGGCTGATTTGGTGATACCTCAGTACTCTCTCAAAGCCAAACTCGTGGAGTTTGGGGGGAACAGAGCGTGTAAGATTGCGCAGTGACTACTGATCTGTGGATAAACAGTCTTTTAGCCTCCAGCGGGATCATGCTCTCAGTGTGCAGAAGTATTACACACACAACTGGGCTTTTGGATTCCTCTTGTTGGAGGAAAGGGAAGATGGAATTAGTACCGAGCTGGAATACCACAGTTCTTGCATTACAGCTAAATACTTGCGTCTTGAGTCCTGGAGTTCCCCCTTTTCCTTTAGCTTTGATCAAATTGTACACTCTAGGTTAGGTTGCTGTCTTCCTGCAAGCTGGGATTCAGAAGATAACGAAGTGAGGAGGAGGACAGTCGCTGTCTGTGTACCTGTGTCCCTGTTATTGTCTGGCACCCCGTAGATCTTCTCCAGTTCTCCGGTGATGTGCAAAACCTCTTGTGCTCTCTTTTTGCTCTCTAGTATCCCTTCACCTTTTTTCTAGAACTCAACGCAGGCAGTAGGAGTCTTGATGAGAACGCAGAATTTCTATTCTGGATGTGGTTCTTCATGTCTACATCAGCTCTTGGCTTCACCTGCTTTATCCTGTGTAAGGAAATGGATGTTCTGCAGTGCTCATAAAGTGGCCTGGAGCTTTTAGACCTACTTTGTCCTGGAAAGTCAACTGAATATAGAATAATCAGTGTTGGTGGCTTATCCAAGTAGTGTCAGCCCTCTGGAGTGTCAACAGAGGCAGAAGAGTGACTTAATCCTTCTCATGTCTGAGGAAGGGATGAGGGTTAAGCTGTAGGGTTGAGGATTAAGCTGTATCTTGCAAAGCTGTTGAGATAGAGAAAATTTTGGTTTTTCTGCTCTGCCCAGGGACATGTCCTTTCAGCAAGAGGGACAGAAGTTAGAGGCAGGTGGGCAGAGGAGAAGCAGAGCAGTGACAACTCGGCTGTGCTAGGGTTAAAAATCTGCTCAAAGCTGTTTGAAAAGACTTCTTGACTTTGGAAACTGTATCCTCCAAAATTATTCTTGCCAACTTTGTGCTCTAAAACTGGTTTCTTTACAGTAACAGCAACAAACCTACAGGCTCTCAGGCCAAGAACCTCCTTGCAGAGGTGTGCTAAAGGTACAGTTCTCTCAGCGCCAATTAAAAAGTTTTGCCTGGGTGTTAGGCCATGAGAAGAAACCCAGGGCAGGTGCAAACCAAGCAGCAGTCAGTGAAGAGACAGCGTCGCGTGGTTCGGAGCTTGTTTTCACCAGTAACGGTGCCTTTTATACACGGAGGGTATTTTTCTTTACCGTCTCTGTTTCAGACTGAATGTGAACGCTGCGTGATGTGCAGCCCTTGGTGGGTAACTGACTCGTACTGCCTATCTGTTAACCTCTGGCTGTCGAGAAGAGAAGGGTTTTGCCAGTCCTTGGGTGCTCTACTGCTGCCATATGTGGCCAGCAAGAAGAAATTGCTTCTCTGCTCGGCATCTCTTCTGTCTGCCTGAGGTGCTGTCATCTGCGCTTTGCCGAGTATGATAACTCGAATTGACGTTATCAGTTACTTTATTAAACCTGCAGAAAGAGCTTGGAAAATGAAGCCTGGTAGCGCTTTGGAAAGGAAGAAAACCCAAAACAAAAAACAAAAAATGCTTTGAAGACTGAAGGCTCCTAGTTCAGAAACTGTTTAACTTCGGTGTGGTACCTTGAGAGCTAAATACCTCTGGACTTCTGGGCTAAGGTTCTCACCTACAAGTGAGGCAGCACCGTTTTGGCTTTTGTTTAATTTTTTTAATGACAGATTAAGACTTGTCCATGCAGTGGGAGGCCACACACTGGGGCAGTCTGGGGGACTCTGGGTTTGACTATCTCAAACGGTGCAAGCCTTCAAATGATTCTGATACTGTTGAAGTGTTTTATGTTGTGATGTATGAATGTAGCTGCATAACTTCTCTCAGAATGAAAGGGAGTAGCCTGTCCTCTGCCTAGTATGGAAAGGTCTTCCTCCTTTTCGAGCTTTCCAGCAGTTGAGTTAGAGCTGTGAACGTCGGTGGTGGCCCAAGCCCATCTCCACGCCAGCCCCACATTTTTAACCTAACAGCGTGGGTTTCTTTTACGGATGCAGTAATCTTATTCAAAAGATCTAAACTAAGCCCCAGCAATTAATTCCACTTGAATAGAGGCCGAGCAACAGGCTACATTACACTGCCCAGATGGTTTCTGTGTCTGTGGCTTCAGTTTCGTTTCCCTATTTCAAAGGGTTCTTGTGCTTCTCTTCCCCACCTCACCGCTCCACTTCTTGGACTGTGTAGGGTAAAACGTGTGGGGCTTGCTTGTTCCTCCTTGCCATGCCTTTGAAGGTCTCCTTTGAGGACTGGACTGAGGCATTTCTGGGGCAGAAGGTGACATGAGAGCTCTGATGTCAAGTACAAAATAAGACTGCAGCTATATCACTTGATACTGTTCCCCTTAAATGCCAAATTGTGAATTTCCTTTGAGGCAGAATGAGTTTTTGGGCACCTCTCCAGGAGGCAAAGAATCCCAATTCTAGAGGTCACTGGACTGAAGAAAAGCCAAGAAACCGCGAAGTTAATGCAGAAATAACTGAATGATTTAAAGAAGAAAAAAGTTGAAAGCCCTTGTCTTGCACCTGAGCAGCTGACCCCTTTGGAGCTAGTGGCCCACAAGAGTGTCACACTTCTCCCTGTAGGGTCCTTCATCCGAGGAAGGCAGGGTCTTCACAAAGTGAAGTTGTATGTTCCTGTGGTGAGAGATGGTCTGAAGCATCCGGGTACGGTGGTCTCCTGCTCGCCTCCCCCCTGTGCTTGTCCTACCTGGCTCTTCTCACCCTGCAAGGCTGCTCCTGTGTCTGCAGATGCTGCGGGACTCTGCTGTGGGAACTGCGACTGAAGGGAACGAGGAGATCCCAAGAGGAAGGGGGGTGTGGAGAAAAAGGTAGTAATTAAGCAGCAAATCTTCTATCCTGATACTCCCCCATACTCAGTCCTGGAGACTTGCTCACAAAGAACGTAAAACCGGCTCTTTGGTGACAGGTGCTGAAAGCCCTAAACTTCCTCTACGTTTTCACCCTGAACCAGTTTTGGAGTGCTGTGGGAACATCTTCCCCCACCACACACCCGAAACGACTCGTGGGTGCTCTCAGCTGGGGTTTAGGAAATCTGAAAGAGTGGGACTGCAGCAAGTACAGAAGGGACTTGTGTCCCCTGGGAGTGTTCCCGGTGTCTTTTCCAGCAGGTAGGTTACTTATTTTATGCATTTTGTAAACTCCACCTGTGACTTTGGTTGTCTTTCCCACTTCTGGAGCAGCACCTGTGCGAAGGGAGGTGTGTGGATTCGGCTAAAGCTTATTTCTTGGTGTAAACCCGAATTTAACCAGCTGGGTTTTTCAGATCACTTAAGCACATCCCATTTCCCGGTTTTCTCTGCCAGATTGTACAGTTCTGTGCATGAATCCGGTGTGTTTTGAATAGCAGCTGCTTTATCATCTTTCTAATGCCAAGTTAAGTCATCTAGCTAATGACTCCTTCACAAGTAGAGGGTGTTGAAACCAAAATGTGGGACACCTCTGCGTCCTGTAGCGCTCTGCCTTGCTCTGCTTCGAACGCAGGTGATGCCACCTTCCCACTCCCCCTCGCGTGCTCTGACTGCTCCCAAGCACTTTATCTCCTTCCACCCGAGTTTTCTTCTGAAGAAGGGCAGCCACTTTGCACATGCCGGGCTTGTGCTGGAATTTCAAATACTTTAATGGGTTCTCATTATCTGCCAGGGTGGCTGGCTAATTATTAGCTCAGTAAATAGCGGCTCGATAGCGTCTCTGTACAGGCTGATGCTGCGCACGCCACGTTTGTAGCGTGCGGTTCCTTGGGCAGCCGCTTGCTCTGGGTAAACAACGGTGATGCGAATAAGGTTGTTACCAGAGGTATCACAACCTCCTGGTCAGTGGAGCCACCTTGTTTCCAGCAGTTTTCTCTTCTGTGGAGAGGCAAGGGATGGTACCGAGATGCTGGTGAGGGTGGAGGTGCTCAGTAGCCGGTCCCTCGGCAGCCAGGCAGGCAGCGTTGGGTGCTATTTCCAGTTCTTAATGCCGTTTGCTTCCCGTCGAAGGCAACTTCATACCTAGTTTTGCTGTTGCTATATTGCAGCTTAAGGCTGCTGAATCCCTTCCTGCAGGAAATACTTAAAAGTCTGTCACAAGCTAAAGCCATCTATATTTCTAATAATGAATAAAGGACACATTAATTCTACCTTTGAATGTCTTATGACTGTAGTGGTAGGATTGTTTTATTATCTGTTTCTCTGCGCTGTCTTGCCAGGAGTTAGGTGGCTTTATTCCCAGATTTATAATGCATTCTCTTCCTCTTGCAAAGGGCATATGCTGTCTTGGCTCACTCCTTTTAATTTGAGTTTTGCAGGGGTCTGTGTTGTTCCCATTTTAGTTGTTCTATTTCTAAAGCCTTTCGCATGGATGTGAAATATGATAAAAACTAAAATATTTCAAGGCTCTTACAATCACTGAGGGTGTAAACTTCAGCCTGCTTTTCATATTTCTGGATATATCTATTAGTTCATGTGATTTGCAAAGGAAAAACTTGAGATATTCTTTAGATAAGGTTACTAATTAACATCAAAAAGAAAAATCAAGCCTGTAGAGGCAGCTCCACAGCAGCGGATTACTCACCAGCCCCAGCAGCTGTCTCCAGGCTCCCGCAAAAGCGTTTTGTCGCTCTGATTTGGTATTCTGAGACGTTCCCCCATCCATCCTGCAACTCCCATCTACCCAGCCACACTGAAAGTGAGATGAATTGACCTGTAGCCAAGCTTAACTAGTCGTCATTCAACTGAATAGCTTGTGAGGAAACAGCCGTAAGTATTGACAAAATATTGTGCTGCCCTCCTTGAGCTCCCTGGTTGTCATTCACGAGCGACCGGGATTAGGCCTGCTGGCTGCACAGCCATCGGGGGAATCCCATGATGGGGATGGAGTGCACCCTCGGTTTGTAGATGACACCAAGTTGGGCAGGACTGTTGATCCACTGGATGGTCACTCCCAGCCGTGTGGAGGTGCTGCTGAGGGACAGGGATCAGTGGAGACCTGGCAGTGCTGGGTTGGACTCGGGTGAGCCTTAAAGGTCTCTCCTAACCAAAATGATTCTGTGACTCTTTTCACCTTCATGCTGCATAAAGAAACTGCTTTCACCAGCCGTTCCGAGGCTTCTCTACGGTCTGCACAGACTTGCATCGTAAGCCCGTGGAGGCCGTTTGTTGCAGCATGGTGCTGCCTTGATCCTCTTCCAGTGCGTGTCATCTTCTGGTCTCTGCTGGGTTAGGTGGGAGCAGGCTGGGGGCACAGCCCCCCAGGAGACCCCTGCCCAGTCAGCTGCAGAGGCACAGTGGGCTGCAGCGGAGCAGCCCAGACCTGGGGTGCTGGAGCACTGAGCCCCAGCTCCAGAGCTCACGGTGGGGGGGCACGAGGAGCAGCTTGCAAGCTCCTGGAGGAGCAGGATGCCAGACCCACTGTAAAGTAACCTCTTCAAGTTGGAGCGGTGTAAAGTCAAGCCTGTTGGCTAGGCGTGAAGTGCTGGCTCAGGGAGGTCTCTGGGGAGGAGGGCTGCTGCTGCTGGAGGTGGGGGCACCCAGCAAACTGAACCCGGCAAGTTAGAGCTCTCCAGCCTGGCTCTCACAGCTCCAATGGAAAACTCGTTCCAGGTAATGAGAACCATAAACCTCTTACCTCTTGCAGGAGGTTTCAGGCATGTTTGCTTTGTCAGTGCGGGGTCCAGGCTGGCTTGTAGAGTCCTAACTTTGCCCCAGCACCATGATTTAATGGATGCTGGGAAGGCGCTGTGTGGTGAAAACTAGGTTTTAGCGTGAGATGCATTACGGCCAGTGCCAGCTCTGTGCTCCTACAGAGAGGTGCCTGGTGTTGCGGGATGATTTTCTTTCAGCAGCACCCTGGCACTTTCCTGCCATTACTGATCTGTGTGAACAGGTGTTTTTGCCTTGGTGGGAAGGTGCTGCAGAGGTGTAGAGCCTGTGTGCTCCATGTCATAAAACCTGCGCTGATTACTTCTTCAGACGTGAGAATAAGCCTTAAGAGAGCCCCGGCAGCTCCGTTACCTGGCAGGGCTACAAAAGCTCTGCAAAACACTTGAATCTGTTGTTTTCCAGACCAGACCGACATCTCTCTTCCTTCCCCTCCTCCCCCACAGAAAAGGTGAAAATTATGGTGAGCCAAATTGACTTTGTGCTGTTGCGTTGCCCTGGAGCGGGAGCTCTGGAGCAGGTTGCGGGGTTTAGGAAGGGGTTTTATCCTGGAGCAGCCCTGGAGATTTTGGTCAGCTGCCATCGAAGTTAAAGGCTGTTAAGAGATCTGGAAGCAGCCCAACTTGTGTGTTCTCCTGATTTTTCCTTTTTTTTGTTAGGGAACAGGCTCTGCGAGAGCTTGGTTGCAGATTATAGCTCTCCTGTGAGGAAGTAAGACTTCTGGAGGTGTTTTTTATGTATTAATGAAGAGTCTGGAAATATGTTCCTGATTTGAAGTATCGGTTTCAAAGGCAGTGCAATGCTTTTGATAACATACTGGTAGAACAGGACTTCCCTGATTACAGCCACTTCACATAAAAAATAACCGCACCACTTGACAAAACAGAAATCAGGCCGTGTAATGGCTGTGGTAGGAGCTGTTTTAATAGTCACAAAGAAATCCTCTTTTCTGCTCCGAGTGGGTGTGGGTTGTTTTTTCCCTGGCTCAAATTACTGAAACCTGTTTGTGTTCTTTACCGTATTTTTTTACCTTGTGTCTGTGAGCAATCTGCATCAAGGATGTGGACATGGACTCTCTCGTTGGGAGTTTAAACCATTTCTCTTGGGAAGGCAAATGTAGGAAATGGGATATGCTAATTATTTAAAAAAGAAACAAATCAGGATAAAAGTGAGTAATAGTTTTTGCGTAGTTTACCCATTGAAACCCATTGGTTTATGGCAATACTTGGACTAGCTGGAGGTTTAGACTCCAGGAGGTACCTGAAGTGCCAGACAGATGCACTGGTCATGGGTAAAAAGCTCAGAAGAAGGCACCTGTAAAGTAGGAGCCCTCCAGTTTTAGCGGGGTAAGATGGTTCGGTCAGAGCCAATGTACCCTTCTATGGATAAAGAGACCTTTGAGGTTAACACGGTAACAGAAATCTGGTAGTATCTATATTCTCGGAACTGTGTGGGGAATCCCATCTCCAGAAACCCAAACCCTTCCTGAAATGGAATTTTTAGCAGTTTTTCTGCCTTCCGCAGGTAGACCTCCCCATTAGTGGGGTGGAGTTTTTCTGAGTTTTAATTTTGGTTTATAACTGTTGCTTCCAGTAAGTACCCCAGGATCCCTGGCTGCACGTACTTCATGTTGTTTCAGGTGGGTTTACTCTATCACACCTTGATTCTGTTAAATGTTTTTGCTCGTTGCCTAATTAATGTTTTCAAGGAACACTGCTTTTGTTATTTATGGAACCTCAACTTTCTGGGGTGGTTTCCTCATGTTTTCACAGCTCCTAGTGGGCGTCTGGTGGTCAGTGAGGACAGACTGGATTTTGCTCCCGAGCGTTAGGGCTTGGTTGAAGCCAGAGGAGCTGCAATGGCCAGACCATGCCGCAACGTCGCTGCTTTGCATAAACAATTGAAACTGCTCTTTACACCGATGATCGCTTAGTGATCTCCATCAGGCAAATTAGTGTTTTTGAATAAATGGAGGGTGAAAGTATCTGTCAGGAAGTTGCTGTCCTGATGATGCAGCTTTGCCGTGGTATGTTCAGATGATGGAGTGCCCACTCCGAGGAAAGCAGCAGCCTGGGCCCGGTGGCGTCAGCTCATTTGAATGGAGAATAAAACTTGTTCATGTGTCTCTGGACACCCACGCTGGCACGCTTTGTCAAGTTAATTGTTGTCCATGGACAGTTGTAGATATGAAGGGGTAATATCCCTGAAATTTATCTGCGTGCTGCGCTGGAGTTGTTCTCCACTCTGTCAGGACTCGCTTTGCCGGCCGTGTTTTATGGCGAGCTGTCAGACGGCTGCTGGGCACGGGGAGGTCCTGGAGTAGGCGTGAGCTGCGCGGCAGGAGGGCGCTGAGTGCTTTCATGAGCCGGGTCTCTGTGTGATGTTGCTGCTCTTGTGCAGGTGCTTTTTGCACGAGATCCTGGCTGCCTGTCAGGTGGTGGTAGATGTCCCAGACCTGGCTGGTAAGGGGCCACCTCTGCAGCGTGGGAGCAAGAGCCTGGAGGTCATTCCATAACCACTTCTCCGATTTGGAGCGAAGTGGCGGCTTTCTGCAAGTTTCAGATGTGTCAACAAATCCCTTCATGGCTGACAAGCCCAAAACTTGGAGTGGCAGAGGCATTGCAGCTTGTTCCCAGCCCTGGGGGTATCCTGAAATACCTGCAATGCCTTCGTCCTAATGTCGCTGTTCCCTTACGGGGTGGGCCGGGGGACTGTGGGGATGCTGAATTATTTTGACTATGGGCAGCAGATGTCCCTCACCTGAAAAGCTGATGTACTTTAGCTGGTCTAGAGACTTGCTCCCCACTCAGACAGACTTTTTGCCTGGCAAGAGCTCCTGACACATGGTGTGTGCTCCTTCAGCTTTGGTAACTGGGGTACAGACTTCTCTGTACAGGAGAGTTACCTGTCACCATGGACTGGAGAGACTTGCCGAAGGTCTCTGTTACTTCCATTCTGTTCAGCAGCGCAGTGTCACGTTAGAGACGTAATACCTGCCAAAGCGTAACGGATTTTTTCTGGAGTTCAACCTAATTGACTGTCTAACTGAAGCCTTTCCTGAAGTTTCTGGCGTCTTAGCGCTGGATGCTAATTGCAGGCAAAAGGCATCTGTCATACAGTCAAAGCTCTTATTTCCAAGTTCCACAGCTGCTGTGGTGCTAATAGCTGTCCCAGAGCTAAACCCGTCGTCCATAGAGGAGAATATAAAGTAGAAATGGCTTTGCCTGCCTGCCTGCCCTGTGGCTGTCAAATTCCTGAGGGCCTGGCCCCTGAAGATCCACACCTGATGCCTACAGAGCTCCCAGCTGTCATTAGGAGCCACCAAACCTGGCTGCCTGCACTCCGGTGCTGCCTTGCAGGGCTCTGCCACTTCCTGGGCACGGAGCTCGGTGTCTGTCCTGCCTGGAAGCAGCCACACAGCTTTTTCCAACTTCAGGACTGGCTGGGAAGATGGAGGAGGAATTCCGTAAACTTTAAATTATTCAACCACAATTTCAAGCATGGAGTTAATCCGAAGTCTCTGCAGACCTCGGTACGACAGATGTTGCTGTTCGCTTGGGGATGGCATGCTGCAGGGCTCGGCTCGATCAATAAGTACTTCCACGTCCTCGCTGCAGATTGTTGTCTTATCCTGAGGACAACATAGACGAGGGTTTAATATCTCTTGCTCTTTAACTGAGAGGTACACGGTTAGGCCTGGGGGCTTGCAGAGCGGCCGGCTCTGCGCTTCCCCCAACTTGCACCGTTTGTTCCTGGCTCGTGTCCCTTGCTGAGCGTGTGCTGAAGATGTTCCCAGTGTTCTGGGCCAGGCAAGCCAGCCTGGGCAACTCAGAAGTGTCTTACTCGAAGCTGAGGTTGTTAACAAAGCTACTGGAAGTGTCTGTACTGCAGGTTGATGTGTTTTCCCCTTGTTAACCGCGTGTGGTGCCGGTCCCCGGCCCCTTTCCCACGTTCTCACCGCTAACAGATTGTGGCGTTACGAGCTTCACTAAGAGCTCTATTAATTTTACAGGTTTTTTTCTCTGAAAAATTAAAAACTTCAGGTGCTGTCAGGGTTGAAGCAGCCTATTTGAGGGCAGGGATTGATAGTCCCAGCGAACAGCACGTGGCTGTTGAGGCAGAGCTGGGGGTACGTGATGGATTATTTAGGAGTTAGCTAAAGGGAAGAGAGCAAATGCATCCCAGTAAGAACACGAGCTGGATCCTGCATTAACACTCGTCTCCATATTTTTAGCTCTTTGCAGACGTGTAAGTAAACCTGCTTTTTGCAATAAGCTTTTCTGCAGTATTTGGTTCGCTTCTTGAAGGATATTTCAGGAATTTCTGTAGCCGCGCAGCTGAGGAGTATCTTGGAAGGACCTTTCTACTTGAAATGCATTTCCTGTATGTAGTGCTGTCTTTAATCTCATGTGGTCTCGCAGAACCCATTCTACCTATTAAATATGCAGGAAAGCTGTTCTGTTTGGTACAAGATTGTATGTTTAAACAGCAGAAGTCCTCGTTGCTCCTGTACTTTAAGATTAAAAATTCAGCTGCCACACTACCTTCAGATTCAGAGCCATTAGAATGGATTTTTTCAGATTTATTCTCCTGATTATAATACAGAAAATTAATCGCTTTTGACTGTAAAGAATTATGACCTGTTCATTATTTAAGGACCTTCTTGATGGATGAACCTTTTTCACTTACTTCAAGACTTTTCCTGAAATAAGGCTGGTTTTGGAACTGGAATAAAGCGTACTGCACCTGTATCGATCGGGGGTGCACTGCACACTCTTTAGGGGAAGGCCTGCTGGAAAAGAAACCCAGCACTTTGCCTAGTTTGAGTCTTCAACATAAAGCAGTAGAGGCTGCTGGGGGGAAAGGGGTAAGGCGCCTGAACAGCATTTAAAATAAATACTTTGGGTTTTTTGAAAGGAAGATTTATTAGTTCCTTAACGTCCTGGTGGTAGAGGGCACCGCTTTGGTTTGGCTTGTGTGTGTGTTGGGAGTGTTTGTGTAACGTACTGGGGAGAAGAGCTTGGGTTCAACTTGGGGTGTTCTTCCCGGTCACCATTCAGCTCCCCGCTGCCATTCTGTATGCTGCTAGTTCAGAAGGTCTCCTGTGGTTTTTGTGTGTGTTTAAGTCTTTGGCTTTGTCCTTTTAGCAGGCTGAGAAAAGAGTCACATTTCTTAAACATTGTTGATTAAGACCAGAAGAACTCAAATAACGTTTTGGTCACCTCTCAGCCTAGAAACATTTGCCAAATGCTCTTAGTGGCCAAACCACCTTAGGGACATATCACAGAAATAAGCATGAAATTTTATTAATGAAGCAATTGTCTTTTTTTTGTCATAGTCTGTGTCTAGGCTGACGGGACCTTCAGAGCTCACCCAGTCCAACCCCCTGCAGGGAGCAGGGACATCTGCCCCCAGAGCAGGGGGCTCAGAGCCCCAAGGGCCAACCTGACCTGCCATGGGGCCAGCGATGGGGCTGCTCCCACCTCTCGGGGCAGCCTGGGCCAGGGTCTTGCCACCCTCATCATGAAGAAGTTCCTCCAAAACTCCTGGCAGAGCTTCTGGTTGCTGGTGTTGAATAGGATAGACAGAGCTTTAATTCATTACAGCACAACAGTTTTCCCAGTATCTTCATGGTAATGACAGTGTTTAGGGAATGCTGGTTTCATGAGGCATTTTTCCAGAGGTGCAGGTGTCAGTAAATACCAACTCTAGGGCTGTGGTGGCTGAACACTGGCTCTGAAATCTGCCCCTCAGCCTGTGCACGCACTGGAGGAAGGAGCCAGTGCTGTCCCCTATTCTTCGGTTTGTTTGTCAGTCCTCTCCGGGCAGACTCTCAAGTCTCAGGGGTTTTTGCAGCCTGCACGTAAGAATAAGCTGCTAGTGATGGTGACGTTTCCTCGTTACTAACTGGGTGTAAAGGTTTTGCACAGTGTAGTCAGAGTAGGAGGCTTTCTCTTGTCTAAAGCTTACCTCTGCTTGTGGAAACAACTGGTTTTCCATTAGAAAGATGCTTTTTTAATCTTAAAATTAGTCTTTTTGAGAGTTTAAGAAAACAGATTCATCATGTGCTTCTCTGAAGCATTAGAGGGATTTGAGAGGCAGTTAGCCAAGTGACATTTAAAACCCCTGAGAACTTGTGCCAGCCAAACCTTTTGCAAAAAAAAAGTAAATGCAGCTAAAGCTTTGTTACTAAAACGATTTTAGCTGGCAGCTCGGTGCCTGGAGTCATCTCGGAACATCCTGAACCCTGCGCTTTTGTTCAGCTGTTGCATCAAGGCTTTTGGGTTGTGTCTGTGACCTTGTCGCTTCTCTAAAGCAGAAGTCTTTCTCGTGTTATTGAGGCACCGTGGTTTTGAATGCTATGTTTGTGGTGGTAGCCTGTGTAAAGAACCTTCTTGTAGAGAGTCTGCGTTCCTGACACTTTTGAGGTGGCTGCAGCTCAGAGCTGAAGTGATGCCTGGCTGGTGTGACATCTCAATGACACGTGTTGTCCCTGCTACTCTTGGCAGGGTGGTCCTGTTGGAAACGCCACGCTCCTGTCTGGCATCGTGACCCAGTGGTGGCCCTTGTGGGCTACCAGGTGAGCCAGGGGTGGAGCCAGGTCTCCAGCCTCCACCGGCTCATGCCAGGGCTCACAGCAGCGTGCTAGAGAGGATGCTACCACTGTGCTGCTGGAAACCCTGGGAGTACCTGCAGCCCCAAGGACCAAGAGATTGGCTTTGATTTGGTTTTCACTCTCTTGTCTCGTTTGTGCAAACAACCTTTGCGAGTCAGGAGGCATCTGGTTTGGGCAGAGCCCCTGCAGACCAGCTCGCTCACAGTAGTTAAAGCAGAAAGTGCTGTACTTGATATGATGATGACAAGTGGCCTGGCCTAAACCTGGCTCATCTGCTTTGGACACTGGTCTGGACGTATTGTGAGAGACCGAGCTGTTGACAGCTCTGTTTGAAAAGGGAGGAAGAAAGAGGCAACGCCAGGTTTACAGTATACACAGTTTTAATAACAAAATTTGTCTGTACACTGCACTTGGTTTTACTCCATGACTTACACCCCCTCCCGCCAGAAGCTGGCTCTTGAACCGTAAGTTAAATACAACGCACCTAGCACTCTCTTTAACCTGTGGCTGCTAAGCTGGTAGCAGAGTTAACTTGCCACGTTAGTAAAGCAAAATGGGGGGTGGGTTTGGTTTGCTGTGGTTACAGAGGAGGGGTGGCAGGCGTCCCTTTTCAGTGCTCACACCCGAGGTGCACAAGCCACGTGGTGTTTTGCCCTGTCTGAGGCTTGATTATATCCCCCTAAGCTTCTGTTACCTGTCCCTCGGTGCCTCTCCAAAGGTTTTGATCCAAGATGAGACATGCTGCCTTTCCAGCTGACTCCGAAAGGGTCCTGCTGGTGTGATGGCTTAGACAGGAAAGCCCAGTGCCCGCTTCAGCGTATGGGACTGTTTGCAGTGGAGGAGAGGGAGGAGCTGCTGCTGTGCAGCTGCCGTGGGTGGTTGGTTCCTTGCCTCTTCCTTTTCGGGGGGAAGGAGAAATGCTGCATCTCTCTCTGAACTTTGAATTGAGGAACACTTCCTATGAAAGATAAAATGCGGCTTCTGGGTGGATTTCGCAGGACTGAACAGATGGATTTTGATAGCTGTGCAGCTCACAAAATTAAATCAACTTTATTAAAGTAGTGCAGAAATTAACTGAGACACATTAAGAAATAAGTGCGTGGTGCAGATTTCTGGTGTAAAGCCACTGGGTGGTTCAGGTTTTACACATTGGCGATAGGCCGCTCTCGAAGGGGGGTGATGGGGCATCAGTGCCAATGCTCAGATTCACACACGAGTGAGGCTTATCGCTGCCCGATCTGATAACTTCTGCTTGGGGGGAAGGCAAACAAAAGCAAGCACTGATACAGCGGCAGTAATTGCGTGCCCATCTGATAGGGAGTGGGAGCTCTGGGCTGAGGAACCCTTCAGCTGGAGACTAAACGCTAACCCATTTTCCTCCTTATCGAGTCAGTTTTAGTCGTGCACGTTTAAGCGATGATCTAACACAGAGTGACTAACGAGAGGGGAACTGAAAGCATCGATTCAGACCCTGTCTAGTACAATGACTCAAAACTGGAGCTCAAGCTGCCTGGTTTGCATTCGCTGCGCGAGGGTGGGGAGGAGGAAAAGCTGGTTGGAGATCAGCGAGGCTGGAGGAGACCTTCGGGTGGGACAGGATGTCAGGAGCAGTAGAAGAAACGTTTGCTTCTCCAAGGCCCTGACCACTTGTGTGAGGCTGTGCCTGGGGCAGTGAAGCACCTGAAAGAGAAACTGAGGCTGTGCACCAGAGGGGGTGTTTGGGGAGAGCAAGATTACAGCCTCTCATCATCAATCAGCCAGTGCTCACGCTGAACCACGATTCATTCAAACCAAATCATCGTGGTTCTTGTTCCACAAACAAAAACAAATCAGGGACTGCTGAGTAACGCAATTATTACAGTACTCTCCTTGCCTGGAAAGCCACAAGCAATTGAGGATGGAAGACAGTAACTTTTTAAAAAACAGAATAATAAATAAAACCAAACAGAACAGCCTCTGGTCGTGTCCTCGTGCAGAGCGATGGCTTTGCCTGCTGTTTGCTGTCCCTCTTGAGGGAATTCAAGTTGACTTCACTGCTTGTGTTTGACATTCTGCAAGTTTTACGATACCTGTTACCCTAAATGTAATGTTTGTGGAATTGCTTTGCGTACGCCTGGAACCTGGCAACAAATGGTTTTGGAAATGGCAGACATAAACCACGGCATTTGGCTGCGTCTTAGCGTGTAGTGCAGAGTCAAAGGAAAATTGAGCGGTGCTGTGCCTGCTGGCCTCCTGCTCTGCTGTCTGCAAGCCAAGGCAGCACTGCAGCACCGGTGGGGCCTGGGGATGCTGGCGAGGGAAGAGGAGTTGGGTGCCTGGGTGTGTTTGCTTTGAGAGACACCGCTTTAATGCTTGGAAAGCGGGTGTGAGGGGTACAGAGAAGAGGGTTAAATCCAGCATTGCTGGAACATCTGTCTTTACTGTTCTTGGGTGTACTTACAGGCCGGTAAAGGTGGAGTGGGCTTGTGTGCAGAGCTGGGGGGTTGGAAAGCAGTGCCTCAGGAGGAAGCTCAGCGCTTCGGTCAAGCGGCCACATCTCGTTGCCATGTGGAAGCCTGCCGTGATGCCTTCTGAGCTGTCTCACAGCAGTGCTTTTTGCTGGGTGCGGAGGAGAGGGGTGGAATTCCTTCTCCCCAATGCAGCTGAGGATGTGAGAGCTCAGGATTGACATCTGATGGTTAACAAGAGTAGAGCCAGATTGTTTGACTGCCAGTGTAATTAATGACTTCAATTAGAACTTTGTCTCTGCTGGTACCTTACAGCTGTACGTACAAACCATCCCCAAAGTGTCTGCTTTCCAGATCTCCCCAGTACAGACCATCTCATTTGTTAATGCCAGGTACGGGAGGTGCCCATGGGGGCTGGCTGCTGCTGAGACAGCAACGCACCTCGGGATGCCTGGGAGGAGCAGTGAGCGCGCACTCACAGCAAGGAATGAAGCAAGACTTTCTGCAAGCAACCAGATACCCTTGGACACCAACGTGGGTTTGAATTTATCAGCTTAGGGCTGGCCTTCTGGCTTACATGGGATTTAACCATACAGAATATTTGCTCTTTGTCCCCGTCTCACTGGATTTATTGTATTCGGTTAAAAGCAGTAATTGCACCTATTCTAGGAAATCAAACGGGCTCATCGCGGTATGAACAGCTATGAAGGTTCAGAGGTACCTCGATGGAAAACCTTTAGGCTCTGCTGAATCTCTTCCAGTAAAGTACAGAGTCACAGAAGTAAACAAAATATTTGTTTTATAATAAGGGCACTGTATGTAAAAGTAAACCGATGCAAATTAATATCTTCAAAACCAGTAATTGAAAAATCTTTATGTAAAACCTCAACAGAAGTCACACTTATCTTGCTATAATTGCCTTGGACGAATTCATTTCACAATAAAACATCAAACTGCTGTATAATTGCACCCTAAATACCTCACTAAGTGGTAATACAGATAGATAAAAGCAGAGTGAAACAGCAAAGAGCTTTTTATGCAGTGCTTGTTCTGTTTAGAAAGTTTGTAGAGTAGTTTAGTACAACACAATTAGCATACTGTAATTAGGGCTTGGGTCAAGGTATGGCAACGCTGTGAGGAATTTCTCTTCTCCGTCGCTGTGTGCTGGTACTTGTTTAACACTGCAGTATTGGACACAACACGGGGTTTAGTTATACATACATGTATATATATATAAAAAAAATTACCATCCCTCTGGTCCTTTTAGCTTTGGTTAGAACGTTTACAATATTTGAGCAGTTGGCTTAAAAATAACGTCATCTTTTGCAGCCCCCCCAAGCCCACCCCCC
>NW_010406342.1:51388-56848 GCF_000710305.1 Buceros rhinoceros silvestris | reverse complement strand
GGGGCAGGGCGGGGGAAGATACTTTTTGCTAATTCAGTGTAATAGAATGCTGATACAGAAAATGAAAGCTGTTTTTCATGCTAAACTCCACACGTGGCCAGTAGACTGGCCCAGTAAGCTGAAATTGAATTTAGATTCGGCTCAGTGTTATTTGTCTGTCTTGAGACTGAACAATTTAGTGCCACACGGTGGGTTTTACGCTGAATCATCAGTGGGTAGTGTCTGATTTATTACACTGGGAGTGTGAAGTCTTTGAGCACAGATTATTTGTCCTCTCCCACCATTGCCTGTCTCAGCATCGATAAGCAGTCAGTGCCTTGTTAGACTGGTTCTAAGGATGCTCTAATTGCAGAGAAGTTTAAGGAAGCTGGAGAGGCTGCTTGGTAAGGCAGGTAGGGAGATTGGCTTTTTAATGATCTGTTGAAACAAGATGAACGCAGAATTTATATATAGCATATATACAGAGCATATCCAAGTATATTATTTCTTGCATATGGCCTCTTAATTTAGGTATGTAGAACTGAGCAACAGATTAAAGTGTTTATGGGAAATCTGAGGTGAGGGAAGTGACCTGTGCATCCACCACACGTCACTGGTCACCCGGGTAATGAAAGGCTTTTCCCCACTCTGTGCTCTGTCCTGCCCTACATCCTACATCCCTACATCCCCATCACACAAAACATTGTTTGCAGTGAGGGCTGTTGGCTGTGAAAACCGTACTGTGGCAGAGAAATGTGGGGAAAAATTAAAAAAGGTGACCTGAGACAAGTTCCATTAAACTCATGGACGTTGAAAAACAAATAAAATAGATTAGTACAGCACAAAATAATGTGACAAAACTCGAATGTTGTTTCAGTTCATGGAGGTTTTATGTATTACTTGTTGAAATGGCTACTGGGATGATAGAAAGTAGATTGAAAAGTATAGAGAAACTAAAGGGTCAAGGGGAGAGGCACTCAGCATCATCCTTGTGAAGGAGCAAGCAGCTGCTCCTGCTGTCTGTCACTCTCCGCTTCAGAAGCCCGTGCCAGCGTAAATGTCTGAGGCAACTCCTTCTCGCCTTTGAAGGACTGCATTTCCCTTTAGAAGGATGCTGAATTCCCAGTGGAAACACTGATAGCAAATGATCACGCTAACTCTTACCAGTGAGTTATTTGCTTCATCGACAGAATCTAGTTTCAGGAAATATTAAACAAAAAGCAGATAAATCTAAGTTAGATCATAAAAAGTAATTCCGTAGTATTTTTTCTACTTAGCCTAATTTAGACTAGTTCAGAAAACCTTCCTTAATCATCTGATATCATAACACAGAAGAGTGTTTAGCCTTTAAAAAAAAAAACCACAGAAATGAATCACTGAAATAATTAATCTGTTTAAGTTCTGCTGGAGACACATTTCAAGGGCATAAGTTATCTCTACATGTCATTAAAAAGCTTGGAGCATCGCTACAATTAATTATTTGGAAGTGGGATGATATTTTTTGGCCTCTCAACTCAATTGTATATGGGTTTTCTTAATGTATTGTTGAATTCTGTGAGGAGTTCGTAGCTGCATCTCTTATCTGATAGTTTGAAGCTGAATTCTGAACCCCTGACTATGAATGTACCTGAATTTGGGGAGATTATTTGTAACTGGGTTTTTTTGTTGTTGTTTTTTTTTTAGTTTTGAATGGACTATAAGGAAATCGAAAGGGTGTACAAAGTACAAACCATATGGCTTAGAGAGGTTATGGCTTACAAGTTAAAACACTAGTTTTTCATGGGTACATAGGGATTGCCATACTCAGAGAGACGAGTAATTTTCAACCATAAATCATCCCTGAAAGTGGTCAGCACCATATCCTGTCTTAGAAGATGCAACTAACCCCTACCACGTCACAAGAAAATCTCAGGGCACCTTGTGGTAGAGGTCAGTATTTTTACCTCCAGTTAGAGATGGGAAAAACACATGACAGGGAGTTGAAGTGACATTTCAGACATCACCCAGCAGCCAAGAAGCTTCACTGGACAGACAGTCTGGATCTTTGGAGATGTGTCAGTGCTGGTTGGACACTTCACAAGGTTTTCTGGCATGTACTCACTGAATGATTTGCTGTAGGAGAAGTTTCTTCCTGACCTGAAGCAGTTTGTGGCAGCAGTTGGAGAGACAGGGCACTATTGATTTAACTTCTACCTGCTCAGGGCATATTGTAGCTTGCTTTGGAGCCTGGCATCTCTACGTCAGGAAGCTGCATGATACCACTGGGTCTCCCTCAGTGTCCAAGTTCACATTAGATGGAGAACAGAACTGGGTCACATTTATCTAAGCTTTTTGTGAATACCAAGCGCTTGGTCTCAGGGACTTCTTGCGGTACTGACTTGATATGCTAATTTTAAGTGGTGTGGGAAAAAAGTATTTATTAGCTTTAAACTTTATTGCACTTCAACTTCACTTGCTTGTTGCCTTATTCTTGTTTTAGTAAAAGGTAGATAGGAGCTCCACATTTATCTTACTACTCTGTTCTGTCATGTCCACTCTCCCTGAATTAAGTCCTGCACTTTTTTTTATTTCTTCTCTCTTATGCAACAAAATATATTGAATTCTTGTGAGGGGAAGAAAAGACCATGCTCTCATTAGACAGATGGCATTTGAAAGGGCCAAGACTATGTTTCAACGTTGTCAATCTGCAACTGCAGAAATGCTCAAGTTCTCTGTCTTTCCATGATTATACCTCTGAGGCAAAGGCTGAGTAGGAAGCAGTTATGTCTGCAGAGAAAACAAATGACACTTTGTCCTATCATTCACAGCCTGTGAAATCTCTTTAGTCCAAACTGAGAACAGAATGCTATCCTGAGAGCAAGAAACCCAGTCAGACAACCATTTAAAAACACTTACAAACCAGCCACGCGTCTGCCCTTCCTCAGTTACTGCATTCAAATTATGTTTCCCCTCGCTAAAACGGTAGAGTTGCTATCCCTTCCGAGTGCCTCGCCGCAGAGAGCGGTGAGCTGCAAAGCAGTGGCTGGGGACCGTGATCAGCCTTGTATCCGTAAGCTGAATCCAACCCAGGCCGCATCGGGGAGTGGGGGGCGAAGGTGGCCTTTTGTCACCAGCTGCGATGATCTGCCTCAGGATGCAGCAGCGCTCAGGAAAGCGAGGTAAAGGCTACAGGGCTGGTGCTCTGAGCCAGCCATCAGATAGGCCTGACCTTTGTGGAGGACCTAATGGTCTTCATCGCCTTTGGGACTGGCATTTCCACATTTTATTCAGTGCTGCAGCAGGACATACAACTCTTTTCTCGCCCTAATGCAGGACCCGTTGCGCTCCACATTACTGCAGTCCAAATTTCTGCCCCTGTTTCTCTGCCATCGCTATCTGAGTGGCATTTCTTCCACCACCACTGATGCCTCTAGCTTCGACGGTCCCGCCCTTGCCACTTAGTTCCTCTCAGGAATGGTTAGTATCCGCATTTCCAATTCCAGTTGCCATAAGCATTTACACTTACGGTATATTACACCCCGTTATTTCTCTGTTCAGCTGGGAGCACTACGTCAGCTGGTGGAAGGCAGTGCTGCGTGTTTCGTGCTGCTGTGGCAAAGGGTGTGTTTGTTAAAATTCACTGCTGTGCCAGAGTGCTGTCCTGGATTCTCCCGAGGCTGATAACCTGCTCGAGAAGCTGTTGTAGTGTTCACAGGTGCACGAGATGCATTATTGTCATTAACAGTGTCTCCTTAAAAAGCGATACATTCATCAGCACTCAGAAAACTCATCCAGTGCTCGATGAGATTGTCTGGGTCATCCTCCATGAAAATGCTCTGGTATGGAATATTTAGGCTTAATAAAATTGCATCCTCTGGCATTAATAAATATCTTAGATCATATCATAGCTCAGATCAATTTTTTTTTTGCTGCAGAATTTCATAAACCCAGCACATACAAAGTAACATATAATAATGTTTGAATAACCCCGCTGTAGCCTCTCTCTCTCAGCAGACATTGCTGTTCTGTGACCTCTGCCATGAGGCCTAACCTGAGAGAAATTTTGCAAAAAGAGGGGAGAGAGCAAGAGGAGGATGGAAAGGGGCATTATCCAGTGCGTGAGGAAGAAGGGGGCCAGGCACTTATCAGCTGAGTCTGCCAGGTTCTGGAGTTCGTGTGCTTGCTGTTAGCGGTGATGCAGGATGAACATTGTCCTTTTGAGTACCACAAACTGCAGCCTAACCTTCCAGAAACCTGCAAGTTTCCTTTCATTTGGAATAGCCCTTGATCAGGAAAAACGAGTTTCTGGAGAATAAAATAGTTCAGAAAAGGTAATTTCCATTTATTCTTAGGCTCGTTTCCCAATCCTTTGTAGTTGTCTGTGTTGTATCAGAAAACGTTTCATCCTCCTTCTAAACAATACCAGTTTTCACTGTATTGTTATGGTTTTATAAATCGTCATTATTTCATTGTTTTTGTGCTGTATTTAGAAAACTTGATAAGGCAGGAAATTTAAAAAAAAAAAAAAGATGCTGTTTCTGGGACGTGATGGTTTTGCCTCTATCTACTGGTTTTATTCCATAGTGAATTATTCCTCAAAGTATTAATTCACAGTGCTTTGCATTTCGTGAAACAACAAATCCTTGAATCTACTTATACTACCTACATTTCTCTGATGTCTCTTGTTGTCTCTCCAGAGTCCTGTTCTCCTGCAGCAGGTACAGAAAACCTTCCTTCACAGTCCTGGAACAAACTAACAGCAATAAATACATCGCAGATCCCATGGGTCCTTTTCTGTTAGGATGAACAGGAAAATATGAGCACAAACCCAGTTTTCCCATTTTACTTGTAGGTCACCTTTGGGGAAAAGAAGAATTATATATATTGGGTGCATGAAATGACAGCCTTGTCTAACATAAGACTCAGCAGCTGTCAAGATTAGCCCAAAGGCCTGGAGGATGTGGCCTGACATATGGGTTTCCCGAAGCTCTGGCTGTACCTATTTCACTGTAGCAGCAACGATAAATAAAATGCTGATGGGAAGAGTAAACACTACTGACTTGGGTCCTGAACTTCACTCTTTTATGGCCGAAACTTTACTTTCCATTTCCAGTAAACAGTCATAACTCAATGAACCTTTATAATGTTTTTCAGCTAAAACAAGCCTTTATTGTCTTTAAAGGTAACATGGGGAAAAAGCTGGGATGTAAAAGGTCCCATCACGCCTGTGTGGCAAGATGTCTGAGCAAGGAGGCTGGCAACGTTCTACGGGCAGTGGTAATAGCGGTCAGTCCCATGGGCTTTGACGCCGGTACACATGGGGAGTGTCCCCCTCCCAAACCAGTGGGGTCTGCGGGGATCTCTGCTTGCCTCTCTTGGGCATGTGCAGGGCTGAGCTTCAAGTCTTGCCTCCCACTCTAAGCTGGAGAAGAAAAAATTACCCATTTCAACAAGGCAACATTTCATTTAAATGCCTTATTAATGTAGTAGCTGGTGTTTCCT
>NW_010406342.1:47781-51304 GCF_000710305.1 Buceros rhinoceros silvestris | reverse complement strand
CCTGCTGAGGACCCTTGGTGTGACAGGTGCATATCTGGTATTTATGGCAATGGTCACGTATTTTGACACGAGCTCACACGGGTAACTTTTATAACTATAAGCATCAGAGCATGACAGGAGGGGAATGTTTTAGCCATCATCTGTTACGGACTTAATGGTACCAAGAGCAATGGTGTGTGGAGAGGGGACAGGAAAAACATTTCCTCTGGAGCTGTTTGTCTGAGAGGCCCAGCACTGGCTTCAGCCCAAAGACAAGGGAATTTTGCGTTCTCCAAAAGTCAAATGCTGTTCCCTCTCTCCTTCCCTTTCCTTCATTCAGTTTCTCTTGAGTGGTTTGAGGTTCTGAGGCTGGACCTGTATCTCTTTATTTTTAGAGAAGTAGCAAGCACTGTGGAAGGGCTAAGGAAAACAAAACGAGTGATGCATTTTATTTTGCGTTGAATGAAATGGTGCTGGTTGTCTGCAAAAAAAAAACCCTCTCTTTCTCCTTTCCTGGTGGTGGGGAGAGCATTGTTTGCATATTACAGGTACCCTGTTTCGGCTGGGATAGAGTTAATTTTCTTCCTAGTACCTCATACAGGGTTATCTTGAAGCCCTTCCTTCCTTGAAGAGACAGAGATGAAACTCCACTGAGCTAACCATGCTCTCCCAAAAGATCCATTTAGCTCTCACCCTCCATTCCTCCCCTGCTCTCTCTCTGTTTGCCCTGTGGTCCGCTCCCGTGTTTCTCTCAGGCTGACTCCTTCCCCTTTTGCTTTTGAAGTAAATTTAGAGGGACAGTGAAGACATCAGTAAGGACAAATGCAGAGTGAGGACAACTGACTTAACTATTTGAACATACAGGCTCAGAGCTCAACCGTACTGAGTGATGCCTGCGGGACTGCAAAATCTGACACTGCATGTGCCCAGAGAGCTCAATTTTATTGTGATATAGAAGCAAAATCTGCATAGTGTTCAAGTAGAAATTCACACTTCGCTTGCAAAAAAAAAAAAAGAGAAAATCCTAATCAGAAATCCATCTTGATAGCTCCATTTCATCCAGCTCGAGAGAAGCAATTGTGTCCTTTCCTTGTTTACAATGTGGTGGAAGGAAACCAATCGCCCACAATGATGTGAGCCGCAATTAACGGATCAATAGCAACTTCCCCTTAATAAAAGCCACGGTTCTGTGCCGGGCTGATCTTTTATTCCCTTATTGCAGTCAGCACAATGGCTCCTTCTTTAATCGCTGCGTGTGTGTCTCGCGAGGTGCACGCTCGCGTGGCAGTAAGAGCTGTGAGTCAGCCTGGGAGCAGGCAGACGGACTTCCTGCAGCCGAGCTCACAGCACCCCCTCACCACAGCCCGCGCCTTTCTGCACCACTGTGTAATTACTCACCCTGTTCCGCTTCGGTGCCGAATGTATATTCCTAATGATTTACCGTATGAATAAATAAGTAGAACAAATCTCCAATGACATAAAAAGCAAAATTTCAATCAGTACAGTATTTAGATATCTGCTTGGTGTATGTTTATGAGAAAGTTATTTATTCCTAATGACTGAGAGGTGCTCTAGTGGAACTAATTGTGATAGATTATTTTCGTGGCTCTAACCATTTATCTGATGAACTTAGCCTACGTTTTTTCTTTGTAAATTGTCCAAAGCACTTGGACTTCTCTAAATATACATATTATTTGTAATTGTTTGTCAAATTGCTTTACCAATGCTTCTTGGGTTTTAGATCATTTGCAAGCTGTTTGTAGCCAGTACTTGCTCATGAATATGAGAGCTGTGTAATTTTATCTGGATTAGTCACATGGGTCTTAACTGGATGAGCAGGACTCCTGATGTGATCTTCAGCCCTCATGAATTCAAATTCTACTTCTTATGGCTACTTATTGATTCACTTGAGTTTCATGGCTGCTTCCTTTCCCTGCCAATATAATAATTAATATATTTATTTATGAAAAGTGAACATAAAGTGGACATGAATACACAAAGCTTATTCTGGGCTTGGAGTTTTTCTAGTGTAAAAAAAAAAAAGATTGGGATAATTAAAAAAATTTAATAGCCAAATGCTTAAAAAATGCTTCAAAAATCCTTCATTTCCACTGAAACACGCACGCCGTAGATATGGGTCCCGCTTTAAATAAGAGAGCACTATCCCCAGTGGTGTTACATTCAGAATTCTTGTTGACTTCAACTGTCTGGAAAATGGCTGAAGGTTAAGTGTACAGATAAAAGGTCACCCGTAGCCACAAAGTAAGTCATAACTATTACGATTTTTCATTTAACTACTTGAGAAGCATTAAAGTAATGAATTCTCTACTATCCTTTCCTAGTAAATGCATTCTCGGCACGATAAGAACATCAAGCAATGGTCAAATGTGCGAATATAACCCAGATAAGAGAAATAGCTGGCACCTGGGCACTGGGAAACACAGAGCTAGCTTTTCCTGTAATGCAATTAATTTGTGAAACTGCTAAGGTTTAATTGAATGGGGAAGCATCACCAGATAACTTTATTCTTGTCATTGGGTCATTTTTACCTTTGTATGAGAGGCGCCATGCTTGATAGAAACCAATTAGAACTGAATTTAATTTTGCAAATTATTCATTTAATCTTTAATTCTCATTTATCAGTCTATAAAATAAGGTAATTGAAATACATAGTGAACGTGAATCAAGTGAAATAAGTTGTAAGAATATCTGAAATTAGTTTAATAACTTTACATCTTCTGTGCCATCAGGAAGTTTCTCCAAAGACATTGACAGCCGTCCTTATTTGACATATATACATTCCAAAATCCTGTTTATTCAGAAACTAATTGAACTGAAAACTTAAATCTTTGTGCTGATTTTCAGACCTGTATGCCAGTCGCTTTCCTGCTTTTTTGTGCTTTTATGAACGTGTTACTGGTGGCCATGATGGTCTGGGACATAAGGGAAGTCATTACAGAAGTCTAGCTGAATATCAGTGCGTACCTATGAGGAGATCAGGATATCGTCAAGTCACAGCGATGTGGCATTGCGTAACATTGATGTAGCAAACCTGAAGTTAGAGTTAATAGGAGTTTGGGACAATGTTTTTCAGGAGATTTCAAGGGTCTCTTGAGGCTAGACAAATGCTCTTCAAAGGGGACTGGCAGGGCTGCCCAGCTCTTAGGAGGAAGAAACAAATTGTCAGTGAACTGTGCAAAACCAGTAGCAGCCATTGTGCAGGACTGGTGAAGTTCACCCATCTTTTGTAGTGTTTCTCTTCATGAATTTTTTCTTTACTTTGTGTGGTTTATAGGTTCTGTACCTGTCATTGTGTTGTCTCTGAGAATAAATAAGGGTCACTCTCCCTGTGCTAGAGGTTGAAAGCTTGTGAATACTGTCTCCTTTTGAGCATACTCTGGGTACAGAACTCAACAGAATTGCATGGATGGTGGGATGAGGAAAAGCATTTTCATCTGTTTCTAGTGTGTAAAAAAAAAAAAAAAAAAAAAAAAAAAAAAAAAACCCAACCCCAAAAAAACCCAAAAAAAAAAAAAAAAACACC